>NW_022979445.1:0-25803 GCF_902652985.1 Pecten maximus
TATATGATTAATACTAATTTGATAACGATATGTCAAATAAACTAATTTTAGACTTAATTTCGACATGTGAATTCTAGACTAAATAATATAAACTTACTTTAGACTTGATTTCGATATGTCAATTGTAGACTTAATAACATAAACTAATTTTAGACTTAATTTCGATATGTTAATTATAGACTTAATAATATAAACTTACTTTAGACTTAATTTCGATATGTCAATTCTAGACTCAAAAGCATAAAATTAAAAAAAAAAAAAAAAAAAAAACAGCAAACATGCAGCGGTGGATATCAGTTTTTTATAGACATACGGCATACAGATTCGTAATCACAAAGGTTGATAACTGATAATCAAAATGTATTAAGTGAACTATTTATAAATAAAGATGTTTTACTATCAATATGGATAAGATCTTACTTCAAAATACGATAAAAAAAAGCCTACGGGTCTTCAGTGGATAATTCACATGTAATGTAGATGAGATTTATAGAACTATAAACATTGATTTGTCAAATTAACTGTTTTTAACGTCTCTAATGTTTATTAATCCGATATATTCTTCATAGCTATATATACAAGATAATATCAAGTTAAACATAAAGATATACCAAAAATTATAGATATGCTTACTGGACATTTTATAACACTATTATACTATTTGAAAATACTGAAGAATTATATACTTTCGAGGGCCTAAATTTGGTCGTTTTTTCAAAAGGTTCAAAGATTTCCTGGATTTTTAGCGTCCGCAAAGGTACAATGCCCACCTAAAGGGTTCATGTCCGTTTTTTAACATTGAACTATTTTATTATTATTATTTGTGAGTTCCTGGATTATGAGAAACCACGCAATCACCGAAAATATTCAAGGTTATAACACATGTTAAGTTATGCAAAATTGAATTAAATGACTATACCTTGATGGAGACTATCAAGCCATGTTGTCACAGGTAAATAAATCTCAGTGTATGATGGAAAGCTCAACTGTGGAAGGCAAGTCGAAGATGGCCGTGTTACAACAGGTATACAGATAAACACATCTGTATATTTGAAAAATTTATATTGTAATCATAAAAAATAAATAATTCTGATTGCTATTTAGTGTTTTTTATTGATATATTTTTTTTATTTCTGAAATTTTGTTTTACTACATTTTTATTTATTTATTCAACAAAGCGAGAAAAAATCTTGAAACTCACTAGCAGGAATAAATTTTGAATTTGATAAATTTTAGTAATGGACACTGATGGTTTGTTTTTATTCTATTAACGCGGAAATGTCATTTAAGAGCAGTTATAGTGTTATCATATTGAAATACACGGTAACGTGACGCTCCACCTGATTAGATTATAATGACAATGGGCGATTCAGTCCTTACCGCCAATTTAAAAGGTAAAAGTCACACAGTGGTTGTAAATACCGATTTATAGAATTTGGTATGTCTCGGCAAGGGAACAGGACCTACAGTCTTCCTCACAGGGGCAAACGCACCGCTATAGGCCAAAAGTGAGGCACTGTCAAGAGAGACATACGACGAAGAAAGTTGTTTCGAAAGAAGAGAAATATAAAATCCTGAATTTCACTTCCAGGGTGACTTTAGGAATAGGAAAATCGTTCGAAGAGCACAGAAAAGATGAGTTTCAAACATGGTCAAATGTTTCAAATCATGCAATTGGCCTAATATTTGGGATGAGAATCATTAGTGAAATGCTTATCGTTACCATTTGTCCTACAGGTAAACGTGAAACGTCACATCTCCACCGCTGACTGGTGTGAAGCTTCTAGATAATTTCAAAATACAAAACCACTATCAATGTATCTAACATAACACAAACCATGCAGTACAATATCAATGTACCTAACATAACACAAAAAACATGCAGTACAATATCAATTTACCTAACATAACACTAAAAAACATGCAGTACACTATCAATTTACCTAACATAACACTAAAAAACATGCAGTACACTATCAATTTACCTAACATAACACAAAACCATGCAGTACACTATCAATTTACCTAACATAACACAAAACCATGCAGTACACTATCAATTTACCTAACATAACACAAAACCATGCAGTACACTATCAATTTACCTACAAAAACACAAAACCATGCAGTATACTATCAATTTACCTAACATAACACAAAACCATGCAGTACACTATCAATTTACCTAACATAACACAAAACCATGCAGTATACTATCAATTTACCTAACATAACAAAACCATGCAGTATACTATCAATTTACCTAACATAACACAAAACAATGCTATATACTATCAATTTACCTAACATAACACAAAACCATGCAGTACACTATCAATTTACCTAACATAACAAAACCATGCAGTATACTATCAATTTACCTAACATAACACAAAATCATGCAGTATACTATCAATTTACCTAACATAACACAAAACCATGCAGTACACTATCAATTTACCTAACATAACACTAAAAACATGCAGTACACTATCAATTTACCTAACATAACACAAAAACATGCAGTACACTATCAATTTACCTAACATAACACAAAACCATACAGTATACTATCAATTTACCTAACATAACACAAAACCATGCAGTATACTATCAATTTACCTAACATAACACAAAATCATGCAGTATACTATCAATTTACCTAACATAACACAAAACCATGCAGTATACTATCAATTTACCTAACATAACAAAACCATGCAGTACACTATCAATTTACCTGACATAACACAAAACCATGCACACTATCAATTTACCTAACATAACACAAAAACATGCAGTACACTATCAATTTACCTCGTGAACTCCAAGACACGCCAATATCGAAGGCAAATATGAACAAAACCTTTTACACGGAGACCCTAGAAAAATAAGCGATCATGTGTTCTGAAGGGACTTCTGCTATGTACATCGACAAAGGAAATTAAGCGAAATTTGAGAGCGTGCGAGCGAGCATGTGTGCGTGTGTGCGTGAGCGTGTGTGTATGGGGGAACTGGTTATCTGGGTCATGTGCTCAGATAATCTGGCTTTTTAGGAGAGATTTTATCGGAGATAGAAAAGACACAATGCTTTCTATCTCATAAAAGGGCCCGCGGAATCGTTCACTAGTCCCGTCCCTGGTCTCTCGGGTTAGTGTAGGTCAGACTACATGTATTGAGTAGGCGTAGATTATACCTACAATGTATGATATAGGTATTGTACATCATGATTTATATGAAGTTATATCTATATGACAACTTCTGTAAGAAGTATATAAGTAATAGTAGTTCGTTTACCCAAACATGATTAGATTTAAACACATGTTATATTATTTGTCAAAACACAAATGGGATTAAACACAAGTATCACACATGTCTTTTCCCGTATAACATAAGTGATAAAATGAATATACATGACCGATAATAATAATAATGACAATTGATGATGATGTGAACATGTCATCTAACATTGCAGACTTGCTCGAACCGACATCGTGGTACATAATAATGTATGCGTGGAAGGATTCATAATAGGCTATGATATCAGGGTTGGGGGTGATTTTTCAGTAAGGGAAATGGTATATATATATGTATACGTACGTATGTCCCGTGAATCGGGTACTGTATGTAGGGAAAAAAACTCATATCGGGGAAGCTATAATCATGTACATGAAAATGCTCAGTTTCAATAATTTTAATGGAAATAACGGCGTTATATCGAGTTCATTCTTTAATGTTTTACTTAGGCTCTACTATATTCAACTATTTCTGAAGTTAAGATGTTTTGTTTTGTTTTGTGGTTTATTTTTTTATTTTATTTTTTTATTGTCATCTTTATTCAATGCATACCTTTTGTAGTCTTTCTCTGTTCTCGACAACATATTGCAAAAGACCAATGACACCTCTTTTTTGTAGTCATGCACCGGTTCTAAAGAAGGCGTAGATAGAAAACATCTGTTGGAATGACCTTTGAAATCAACATGATATTGAAAATGATTGCAAAACAATAACATATAGGTTATTTCATACTGAAGATTTGAATCAAGTTCACAAAATATCTAGTTATGTATCAATTTGATATTGAGAACTACATTTCCTAATAAGCGACGGAGCATTTGATCGGCGAGCTTCGCAATCATTTATTGAACTTGTCATCATCCTACCAACCATGCAAAAACGGTAACGAAAATGAATAGTTACTCGCCGTTCAATATTGACCTACCGTACAAATATGCCTCGAAAAAAATATATTGCTGTGAATTGATGGTGTGTCGACCCAGCGTCTCTCTAATCCGGAACCTCCTGATCAATTCTTATTCTCTCTTAGGTAGTTACCTCTATACATGTTGGTTCAGCACACTTTATCACTTGCCCTCCACCTCCGAGTTCGAAACCTACGAGGGGCAGCTGCCAGGTACTGACCGTAGACCGATGGTTTTAATTTCTCCGGGTAGTCCGGCTTTCCTCAACCTCCAAAACCAGGCATGTCCTTGAATGACCCTGGCTGTTGATAAGACGTTAAACAAAATAAACCAAACATAAACTAAACCAAACAAAATTAGCAGCTGAACCATTTGCACATCATCGTCCCACCCGACGTCTAACTTCGAAAATCTTCTATACACATATCTTTCATCACCCGGTTAATAATTTACGAAATTGTCCCAGGGGTGCGAGGTCGGTTACATAATACCATGTATCTTACCTTTTTGCCTCTAATTGTCTGGCGGTAAAGTGCGCATGGAATACCCGAAGTTAAAAACTAACAATATAGGATTTTTGTTGTTTTGTTGTTTTTGTTTTTATCTCTAAAACGGGACAAACATTTTCTATATATTAACAATTTTCTATCATTAATCAAAACATATATAAATAAGTTTCTATCTCTACTACGAGACATACATACATTAACAATTTAACGTTTATCGGTATTTTTTCTATCTCTGACTTGGGACTTTCATGTAGGGAAACCTGCTAGAGTTACTTCCCTTCCAATATTTCAAAAGGCCTACTAGGCCTTATGCCTAGGTATGGGAGTAAATGTATATATGGGATATGGGGCTTAGAGGGTTAGTATGGAGTACAGTGGTATTTGATAGTATGGGGATAATATTGGGTAGAATAGGGTTAGCATTGTATGGGTAACACGATCAGTTACACTCCTAAAGCCTTGGGTAAATCGTCTCGCCATCAAATCTTAAAGATTAATCCCCCATAATTGACTATTCGTCGTAAATTGCTAATGATTTAAGCTAGCGTTTCTTAAATAACAATATTTTTTCAAAAAGTTTATATCAAGTTTAATTTAAGTTTCAGTTTATCACATCATCATTTGATGATACATCGATGCGTTTCGCTAAATCGGGCCACGTCGTAATTTGTATTAACCTTCTGCCTGGCAACTCATAATTTACAAATGGCCGATTTCCTGTTCATGGAGGTTTGTTTTCATTCGTCGGAGCACACTTACGCTTAACCTCGACATGTGGACTGGCAAGCGACATCGGATGACCATGTTAACAGACTTAGTTAATTTTATATTCTTTGCTCTTTTCAAAGATTAAAATCAAGATTCTGTGTAGGCCTAGTAGGAGACGGGCACCTGTTGTTTTTAATTCAGAGTCTCGATCGGCTCTTTGTTATTATTTTGATGCAGGGTATTCGTGAGTTCTGATGATTTTGTGAACGAACCACTCAGTCAAAATGTCGACAGTGGCTACTACACCAACTGTGACGTCAGGGACGGGGAAGTATGACAGCAAATCTCCAGAACAATTCAAATCCAAATCGCCAGACAAACCGGAGAGGTAAGTTTTGACTGATGATCACAAACTAGGAAAATTAAGTCAACATTATTAAGGAAAACTGGATATGTTAGTTTCGTATCTAGTGTGTTCACTTAATATATATTGCAAGCCGTTTATGGAGTAGAAAGATGTTAACTACACTAAATCATCGCATGGACGTGGATACCCGTTAATTGATATTATAACTAATTGTACACTATCAAATGTGGAACAAGCAGTCAGAGGAAGTAGGCTTATTATCCACACCAACAGTTAATTCTTTCAAAAATAGAACATGCAGGCATTTAGGAAAATTAAGAACTTTTAGATAGTTATAAATCAGTGTGTATATTTGATTCCGGTGTGGAGGATCCTGTACTGGTAACTTGTTATCGATAAATCATTTATTTCTACTTGTACTTCTTTAATGTAAAACTTGAAGTGCCATGTTATGATTATTAATATTAATTATAGGATATTTACATTTCTATTATTTAATAAATGTTGAAAAGCATGATATTAAACTAATTTTGAAGTCTTATGATATATGACTAGGACTATAGTTGTACCAGTTGATTAACCTACTTCAGTGTGTTGACTAATGTGTCAATATGCAGTGTACTGAACAACACTCCGATGTAAACTTCTTTATCAACAACACTCCCCATGTAAACTTCTTTATCAACAACACTCCCATGTAAACTTCTTTATCAACAACACTCCCCATGTAAACTTCTTCATCAACAACACTCCCCATGTAAACTTCTTCATCAACAACACTCCCCATGTAAACTTCTTTATCATCAACACTCCGATGTAAACTTCTTTATCAACAACACTCCCCATGTAAACTTCTTTATCAACAACACTCCCATGTAAACTTCTTTATCAACAACACTCCCCATGTAAACTTCTTTATCAACAACACTCCCCATGTAAACTTCTTTATCAACAACACTCCCCATGTAAACATCTTCATCAACAACACTTCCCATGTAAACTTCTTTATCAAGAACACTCCCCATGTAAACTTCTTTATCAACAACACTCCCCATGTAAACTTCGTTATTAACAACACTCCCCATGTAAACTTCTTTATCAACAACACTCCCCATGCAAACTTCAGCGATAGTCCAGGCAGTAAGACAATTGGCCTGCGTAACTTCAGGTGATCCGGGGTGCGTTGTTCGCCGCTTCCTACCGTAGAGGCTTGCGTTTCTCGGGAAGCTGAGAATCGAACTGGTCTGTGCTGTCGTGGTTGTGTCCATGGACAAGACACTTAACTCTAATTGCTCCGGACAAGATGCAACGTGTATCCCGTCTGTTTATCAGCCAGGTTATTATCAAAGAGACCTCGCCTCAATATGACTCTTGGTGTTCATGGGGCAATAAACCCAACTAACAAGCAGACAAATAAATTACGTATTAACGCACGTGACCTTAAACATGTGGGTCAAGGTCTTTCTAATTCAGAAAAAAATGATCAAAACCAGAGTTTATCTCGTTTCCAAAGTGAGAACCATCTTCAAACATCACATGTACAAGGAAATAGAATACTTAAGGATTAGTCCTGGTAGCTCGGATAAGTCGACAACTTTGAATTTACGTTTTTGGTTGAAGTTTCCAAGTGATTCTGTGTTAATCGCTAATCGAAGGTGGATTCGCAAAAGTGTAGCATGTCGTCATTTTGACGTCCTGATGATTAACGTTATTAAACGCTTTGCATCGTGGCTCTTTTCACACACCCTATAGCCTTACGTTAATCTTTTAAATGCAAATGATTTTCATGTGTGTGTTTTCTTTGAGAAATTGATAAACAAGTAAGTGATATGATTTGATAAAACAAACTAGAGGCTCTCCTAAAATACGTAAGTTTAGTGATCTGTCACCAGCTAGCATTCATACGGATGTCAATCTATTTTTCTGTCATTAAAACTGCATTTATATCGATAACAAATACAACCTGACTACCGATCAGTGGTGACATGACATCGTCAAAATAATACGGTAGATATACTTTTTCTAAGTTGTAAAACGTAACAAAACAGTTAACCCCATGTAAAACTATGGTATTACAGTATGTCAGCTAGAGGAGGCCTCCAGGAGGACAGTACCATCAGTCCGGAACTCCGAGGTGAAGATGTCACGGACGGTCTCCAAGGCAGAGCTTTCGAGGGTGAGTTCAAATTTCCTTATGTTTGCTCTGTTGAAGGTGTTCCGGAAGAGCAAGTGTTTTTTTTATTTACCTCTCATGAAAATCTACGTCACATCGACACCACCTTTCATGAAAATCTACGTCACATCGACACCACCTGTCATAATAATCTACGTCACATCGACACCACCTGTCATAAAGATCTACGTCACATCGACACCACCTGTCATAAAGATCTACGTCACATCGACACCACCTGTCATAAAGATCTACGTCACATCGACACCACCTGTCATAAAGATCTACGTCACATCGACACCACCTGTCATAAAGATCTACGTCACATCGACATATCCTGTCATAAAGTCATGAAAACCTACGTCACATCGTCACCACCTGTCATGAAAATCTACGTCACATCGACACCACCTGTCATAAAGATCTACGTCACATCGACATATCCTGTCATAAAGTCATAAAAATCTACGTCACATCGTCACCACCTGTCATAAAAATCTCCGTCACATCGACACCACCTGTCATACAAATCTACGTCACATCGACACCACCTGTCATAATAATCTATGTCACATCGACACCACCTTTCATGAAAATCTACGTCACATCGACACCACCTGTCATAAAGTCATGAAAATCTACGTCACATCGTCACCACCTGTCATGAAAACCTACGTTACATCGACATATCCTGTCATAAAGTCATAAAAATCTACGTGACATCGACACCACCTGTCATAAAGTCATAAAAATCTACGTGACATCGACACCACCTTTCATGAAAACCTACGTTACATCGACATATCCTGTCATCAAGTCATGAAAACCTACGTTACATCGACACCACCTGTCATAAAGATCTAGGTCACATCGACACCACCTATCATGAAAATCTACCTGACATCGACACCACCTGTCATAAAGTCATAAAAATTAGGTCACATCGACACCACCTGTCATAAAGATCTAGGTCACATCGACATCTATCATGAAAATCTATCTGACATCGACACCACCTGTCATAAAGTAATGAAAATCTACGTCACATCGACACCACCTGTCATTAAAATCTACGTGACATCAACACCACCTGTCAAATGTCACGATGATTTCCGTCACATCGAAACCACCTGTCACAATGTCATAAAATTTAGGTCACATCGACACCACCTGTCATAAAGTCATGAAAACCTATGTCACATCGACACCACCTGTCATGAAGATCTAGGTCACATCGACACCACATGTCATAAAGATCTAGGTCATGAAAAGCTAGGTCAAATCTGGGTTAAGTGACTAGGATGGTGACATTGAAAGCGCTTAATATATTAGCTAAACAGATTCATGCCATACCAGAGTTGTCAAATACATGCGAGTTTGTTATACTTTAGCTTTGTTTGGACCTATCTGAGAGTGCACGGTATTGTATGCATTTTAGTACATAGATTTATGTTGCCTTGGTATAGGACGATTGTATTATGTTACAACCCGAGACACTGATGTTTGTTATTTATAGATTATCAATTAGGAGGTGTGTTCTGTTAATTTGTATCATTTATATAATTATCTTCTCCACCAGGTGGCGCTTTACAAAATAATGTCCGACATGCAGATGGACGCAATCTGTACACGAACATTAAATCACCCAGAGGTAAGATACATTACAAAAAACTACCCCAATGTCTCAATGTAGAAAAGGTCAAAGGTCAAAATTGTTTGACTCTCCGTGAAATAAATACACCGTAAACAGTTTAAACGACAATGATCCCAATAAACAAAACATGACACAGTTTGGTTACTTTTAGATTATACGTTTAATTAAAGTAGTTGTATCGTTTTTTCTTTAGCTGAGGAACATATCTATGACAACCCCTAAACATCACGGCTGTCTGAAAACCAGGGCGTGGACATGATGGGTGAGTGAGTACATTTCCCCTAAATATTAGCGGTTCTTTGATTGGTTACTTGATTACGGCTTTTATACTTCTTCTTCAAGATTGAATTATGTGTTTTGTAGACGTGTATATCTAGTGTCCTCACGACCATATTCTGCGTTCTGTAGACGTGTATATCTAGAGTCTTCACGACCATATTCCGTGTTCTGTAGACGTGTATATCTAGAGTCCTCACGACCATATTCTGTGTTCTGTAGACGTGTATATCTAGTGTCCTCACGACCATATTCTGTGTTCTGTAGACGTGTATATCTAGAGTCCTCACGACCATATTCCGTGTTCTGTAGACGTGTATATCTAGAGTCTTCACGACCATATTCTGTGTTCTGTAGACGTGTATATCTAGAGTCTTCACGATCATATTCTGTGTTCTGTAGACGTGTATATCTAGAGTCTTCACGACCATATTCTATGTTCTGTAGACGTGTATATCTAGAGTCTTCACGATCATATTCCGTGTTCTGTAGACGTGTATATCTAGAGTCCTCACGACCATATTCTGTATTCTGTAGACGTGTATATCTAGTGTCCTCACGACCATATTCTGTGTTCTGTAGACGTGTATATCTAGAGTCTTCACGACCATATTCTGCGTTATGTAGACATGTATTTCTAGTCTTCACGACCGTATTCTGCGTCCTGTAGACGAGTATATCTGGAGTCCTCACGACCATATTCTGTGTCCTGTAGACGTGTATATCAAGAGTCTTCACGACCATATTCTGTATTCTGTAGACGTGTATATCTAGAGTCTTAACGACCATATTCTGTGTTCTGTAGAGGTGTATATCTAGTGTCCTCACGACCATATTCTTTGTTCTGTAGACGTGTATATCTAGAGTCTTGACGACCATATTCTGTGTTCTGTAGACGTGTATATCTAGAGTCCTCACGACCATATTCTGTGTTCTGTAGACGTGTATATCTAGTCTTCACGACCATATTCCGTGTTCTGTAGACGTGTATATCTGGAGTCCTCACGACCATATTCTGTGTTCTGTAGACGTGTATATCTAGAGTCCTCACGATCATATTCCGTGTTCTGTAGACGTGTATATCTAGTGTCCTCACGACCATATTCTGTGTTCTGTAGACGTGTATATCTAGTGTCCTCACGACCATATTCCATGTTCTGTAGACGTGTATATCTCGACTCTTCACGACCATATTCCGTGTTCTGTAGACGTGTATATCTAGAGTCTTCACGACCATATTCTGTGTTCTGTAGACGTGTATATCTCGACTCTTCACGACCATATTCTGTGTTCTGTAGACGTGTATATCTAGAGTCCTCACGATCATATTCCGTGTTCTGTAGACGTGTATATCTAGTGTCCTCACGACCGTATTCTGTGTTCTGTAGACGTGTATATCTAGAGTCTTCACGATCATATTCCGTGTTCTGTAGACGTGTATATCTGGAGTCTTCACGACCATATTCCGTGTTCTGTAGACGTGTATATCTAGTGTCCTCACGACCATATTCTGTGTTCTGTAGACGTGTATATCTAGAGTCCTCACGACCATATTCTGTGTTCTGTAGACGTGTATTTCTAGTCATCACGACCATAGTCTGTGTTCTGTGGATGTGTATATCTAAAGTCTTCACGACCATATTCTGTGTTCTGTAGACGTGTATATCTAAAGTCTTCACGACCATATTCTGTGTCCTGTAGACGTGTATATCTAGAGTCTTCACGACCATATTCTGTGTCTGATAGACCTGATTCTCCATGTACTCATGCTTACTGCTATTGGATTTTGTCAGATACTTCCTTTTCACAACACGAGTTAATTTTAAGATTTGGATATGTTACTTATACATTTTTCATTGTTATGCCAATAATTTACAGATAGCAAAGGGGACATTTATTTGGAGACAAACATTGTCTAGCTGGAAGTAATGACGTCATTCCACGGGGAGAAATGAAACAATGTTGATACTACAGACAAAGGCAGAATGGAGAAGGAAATGATGTCATTTCAAGGCGGAAAATAGAGAGAGAGAGAGAGAGAGAGAGAGAGAGAGAGAGAGAGAGAGAGAGAGAGACAGAGAGAGAGAGACAGAGAGAGAGACAGAGAGAGAGACAGGCAGGCAGACTGAGAGACAGAGACTGACAGACAGACATACAGACTGAGAGAGACAGACAGACAGACAGACATACAGACTGAGAGAGACAGACAGAGAGAGAACTACCGACGCCCGACGCTTCAATTGAAATTTATCTATTTATTTATCTGTGTTTTATAATCATCACTGACAAATAAAGGTGACACAAGGAATAATTATTGCACATGGTAATTCTTTCACTCCAGTTAGTTAATAAGTAAAACATTATAATGATTAATGGAAAAATAATGAAATAAAAGAAGAAAAAACACGAGTTTAAACGTTTTCTATAAACTTTGATGATAACTAAATTGAGTGAAAAAAAACCCCATTTTTACCCTAATACGGTGTGTTATACCTCTCCCATACTATTGTTTTAACGTTCTTACAGTTGAATGAGTATATCGATATGTAACAAAATAGTACATGACTTTTTGGCCTTTTGATTGATTGATTTTTTAAACTTTGACCCGAACTACCTTTTACTAACGTTATGATTGTGTAATTAGCTTTTTGTGTAATGAACTTTTTGTGTAATGTACTTATTGTGTAATGTACTTATCGTGTAATGTACTTACTGTGTAATGTACTTTTTGTGTAATGTACTTTTTGTGTAATGTTCTTATTGTGTAATGTACTTATTGTGTAATGTACTTTTTGTGTAATGTACCTATTATGTAATGTACATATTATGTAATGTACTTTTTGTGTAATGTAATTATTGTGTTATGTACATATTGTGTAATGTACTTTTGTGTAATGTACTTATTGTGTAATGTACTTTTTGTGTAATGTACTTTTTATGTAATGTACTTTTTGTGTAATGTACTTTTTATGTAATGTACTTTTTATGTAATGTACTTTTTGTGTCACGTACTTTTTGTGTAATGTACTTTTTATGTAATGTACTTTTTGTGTAATGTACTTTTTGTGTAATGTACTTTTTATGTAATGTACATGTTGTGTAATGTACTTATTGTGTAATGTACTTATTGTGTAATGTACATGTTGTGTAATGTAGTTTTTGTGTAATGTGCTTATTGTGTAATGAACATATTGTGTAATGTACTTTTTGTGTAATGTACATGTTGTGTAATGTACTTTTTGTGTAATGTACTTATTGTGTAATGTCTTGCTGTAGAATGAACTTATAGAAACGTTCTTATTTTAAAAGATACTAATTTTAACATTGTACTCTTACTAAATTGTAAAATTTATACTACCATTTGTTGTAGTTCAATAGTTTTTTTTCATTTATAAAGATTTTGTAAAACTGTACTGAAGCTTATGAAGCGGTTTAATTTGCCGATTACGATATAGCTTACGTCATCAAGTTCAAATACTGGAACAGTCGAAATTTTCAGAAGGAATGATATGCTCCCTCATGTCGTCATTAATATCGTAAAATTGTCCACAATTTTATAATTTCTGATTCCTTCAAAGTAAAGCCGTTTTTCTACGTAATGAGGTATCGTTATCATTCAGAAGTGAAGCTTTCAAAGGGAATTGCATCGGACAGACTCAATGGTTTCTTTGGAAACGTATATGTTCTATTGCTGGAATTAGGCTATCTTAAGAAGAATGTCACCAATATTGCCATGTAGTGCTAGAGTAAGGAAATCAATAAATAAATAAAAAAAAATAAAAAATAAAAAAAAAAAGATAAATCGAATGATTGGGTGAATATGAATTACTTCCCCTGAATTGTCTAACAATGTATAATATCTTCCGCAAATTTACAGCGAAGACATTTTTAAGCGAGCAAATACACTGAAACTTGAGAATGATCATATTCATTTATATTCTATTATCTATTAATTATTAACTTAAATGCACTTCTAATGAGTAGTTATACTGTTTTAATTGTATTGTGTGTAAAATGTGTATCTTTTCCATGTAGTCTCTTTCAGCGAGCATTTGCTTGCAATCAGATGAATGTTTTATTTGCCGTTTTATTTTAAAAGTTTTATCAAGAAGCTTCCAATTTTGGTCGGTGCATGGATTTATCAAACTCGGACCTCGTCATCGGTCCATATTTCTACCGGGTTAGTAAAACCAAGAATCAACCGAACCAAGAGCCTACAAATGTATGATATTTCGTTATGTTCATTCTATAACTTGCTAATTCATTGATACAGATTTTATTCGTTTATTGGACTTGTAATTATAGAGCTAGATATGTTGATTAATCTACATACATATATGTCATATGCAAATATGATATGAAGTTGAATGTCTTTTGGTCTTCATAAAATGTTCGGATTATAAATTGAGTTTCATATATTGTAATTTAACACAAAGTGAAATATACTTTTTTCTGACTAGATAAAGAAAGATATGTTTATTACACACTAAATTACATATACTAACTTCAAACTAAATATGTTAATAAAAAAGACTTGATTGCATATTCAAAGTTCGACGTAATGTTGATATGTTATATGTAAATATAAATCAAATTATGTATACAAATTTAGCACTTAATTATGATATATTACTTACAGACGAAGTTTAATTTACTAATTGCACATTTGATTTAAAGGAGCTTAATTAAGATTTAATTAAGGAACATTAATTAAAGACTAAATTACATGTACTGATTATAGACTTAATTTACATATGATAAGTTTAGACTGATTTGCTAATTTCAGAACAAATTTAGATAATGCCAGTTTCAAATCTACACTATATTAATGAAATACCAATCTTTACCCCTATATATCTTATCGAAATGCTAATATATTGTTGTGTACAGTTGTATGTCAGTTTTTCATAATCATATCACATCACTGATTCATATTCGCAGAAGCCGGTAACCTACCAAGAATTTTTTTTTTGATATTATTCGTTTATTAAATAAAGATGTTTTGCCATCATTATACAATATATGTAGATATGATTTGATTTCAGCAAGAACTAACTAAGACTCAAATGAGCTATTTGTAGTGTCTCTAATACTTTATTGCAGAACGGTATATCTGAGATCTAGATGTAAATTTACAAGATAATACCAAGTAGATCATGCAAATATATAAAAACAAATATATAAATTTACTCATTTGATCATTTATAACATTGATATCCTATCTGGAAATATTCAAAAAATTATAATCTCGAGGCCGAAAGTACAGTTGGAAAGTTTCGGGGTTTATTAGCATCATCATTGTCATCAAAAAGGGAGGAACGTTGTTTTTTTTCAAATAATAGTTCCTGAATTAAAAAGTTACACAAGTTAACGGGATATCAAAGCATCACAGATATTACTGATTTCAAAGTAAATGTTTACTTGTAATCCCCTTATACATATTACATTTATATTTGTATTTAAATGAAGACTATATTTAAGCTTCTATTTAGATAGAAGTGGTGAGTGGATCAATGTAATACCCTTATCTTATCGGAACTGTTAAACTTAAATATATCCACAGATATCTTTATTGTTTTCTTTTTATGTAACATCTAGTCCGGCCATGTATACCGTAGTCTCTACTAGATGGATGTCGCTCTTTAACTAAAACAATGGAAAATATCATGGTACTGTTCGAGTGAGGTTTTTTGTATTCGTTTTATTTTTCAAAGTTTTAGACAAAATTTACGTAATTTCAAAACAATACAGGGACAGGTTGTAAGGTTCTGAAAGTGAAAAAGTCAGTCTTACTCCGGATATAATTATCTAAAATTAGATCAATGACATGCCTCATTTAGATGTTACTCAGTGAATTATTTGAAAGTCGACCATGGAAGGCAAAGTGCCCATGTTACCTATATCTCACTACGTTTGTATAGTGGTCCACTTCATATTGTTATTATAAAAAATAAATTCTTCTTATTCATACTTGAGTAGCTTTGTTTGTTTTACACTCCTACATCAATACAACATAATTTAACCTGTGTGAATTGATGTTAACTTTATTTCGTTTCTTTTGGTAAAGTATATGACAGCATTTAATAACAACAACAAACAGAAACAGGATATGGAAACAAGCTTGAAAGCTTATACTAGTCCACTTCCTTCAATTGGAATTTACATTATTGAGATGGACAGCAATAAACGAAATCTGAGAAAGAGAGAGAGAAAGAGAAAAAAGAAAGAAGATATGATCATATATTATCCTTAATATTTTAAACTAGAAGGGGAAGGTGTGCAGGGAGGAGGGGTTAGGTGAAAGTGCAGTGGGCTTGCCAGCTTAATTCAACTACATCAAATCTTTCATGATTATGATTTTCTCTGAGGTAGTAATTTCCAAAGTGATGAAAGTAACGAACATATTATGTAAGAAATCAAAAGCGTTTAGTATCAATTATAAACTTTTGGACACATGTAAACAATTCCTTATTTTCTACGAAAGAGAGGTTTTCGTCTCCAAACCAAATAGTAACAACCTTTCAGTTAAATGATACTGATTGATCTGATTAAAGTATGGCGTTGGGAGATTTACGTATAGTGGGCATCGCAAAAGGTAGTGGAAATTTGTTTCATTCGATAGCCCGCATGAACAGAGAGGACTATCGACTAAGCCTTTCGAGTAAAGGTGGCTTTTTAGGGAGTTACATTCCATTCTTAGTCTCGCATGGAGGATCTGACCTTGTCTGCTTCCAGAGGAGAAATATAATGGTACTTTGGTGGACGGTCCTTGCAAGTGTTTCTTAAGTTTTCGCAATGACGGATTCGTTTTTACATCAGACGGAAGAGAGTTCCAACATTTTAAGACAGAGGGAATGAAAGAATTCTGAAACAAAGAAGTATGACAAAGAAGAGGACGAAAATGTCCTCCGTCTCTAGTAGCGTGAGTATGCACATCGGAATTTCTATTTGGGAGGATGTCTTGTAAGAAAGGGGGAACCATACCATGAACCATTTATGAAACTGTATGAGTTTATGAGTCTGACGTCTTTTTTCAAGAGTTTCCCACCCCGTTTCGTTGTGCAACATAGATCTACTCGTAAGCTTTGTCCCTCCCGTTACAATTCTAGCGGCCTCTAGATTTAAGCTTTCTAAAATATTTTTATGGGCTACTGTAAGATTATCCCACACAATGTCGGCGTATTCTAAAACTGGACGAATGAAGGAAAAATACAGAGTTTGAAGTGATTGCCGGTCAAGAGAAAATTTGAATTTCCTTAGATTAAGCTTGGAGGATGCTTTGTCAATTACATAACGAACATGGTCTTTCCATGAGCCGTTGTCAGATATGTATACACCGAGATGTTTGTGGAGACTAACTTCATTAATAGGAATGTTGTTCATGTAGAGCGGAGGATGAGCTACACGCACGCCTTTTCTACTGATTGTTACACTTTCGGTTTTTTGAGGATTAAAATCAACTAGCCATCTTTTTGACCAAGAATAAATTTTAACGAGGTCTCTATTGATAAGATCTGCACTTGTTGCTGGAGTGTCAACAAATGTGTACAGTGAAGTGTCATCAGCGAATAGTTTAATAATGGCCTCTATATCATTTACTATATCGTTAATATAAATCAAGAACATCAAAAGGCCTAAAATTGATCCTTGTGGTACACCAGCTGATATATTACGCCAATTTGACTTTTTACCATTTATAACAGTTCTCTTGGTACGATGTGATAGGTAATGTTTAAACCATTTCAATAAATTTCCACTAATGCCAAAACTAGATAATTTTAAAACTAAACCACGGTGCCAAACTCTATCGAAGGCCTTGCTGATATCGCAGAAGACCATACGGATATCTTTGCCTATGTCTAACGCTGATGTAATGTCATGAATGATAGAGAGGAGTTGGTTTTGGGGCGAGTCTCCAGTTCTAAAGCCAGACTGATGTGGTGATAGAAGAGAATTTTCAAGAAGAAAGTTGTATACGTATTTGAAGACACATCTTTCCATAATTTTACCAATTATAGAAAGTAGGGATATAGGTCTGTAATTCGATGGAGATGATTAATCACCTTTCTTAAAAACAGGTGTTACATTTGCCTGTTTCCAGAGTGTAGGGAAAATAGAAGAAGTTAAGGACTTATTGAATATTTTACTCAATGGGGAACTAATAATATTCACTGCCTCTTTTAATAACCTTGCATTGATAAGGTCAGGTCCAACAGCTTTGGAACAGTCAAGAGTGTTTATGATGTCACTGACGTCTCTTTGAGAAATGTTTATGTCATCTAGACGCTTGTCATTTACGAAAGGTATGTGTGGAAGCTGAATATTAGAGTCGTCAACGTTAGCCTGGGAACAAAAATGGTCGTTAAAGATATTGGCTTTGTCCATGTCATCGTCAAATGTTAAATTATTGTGAGAGATAGGAGGGATAGGGCATTTTCCAGAATTTGGTAAAAAGGCCTTTATAGATCTCCACCATTGTTTGGAGTCTGCAAAGTGGGAAACATGAAGTTGTTCACATAACTTCTCAAAGTATTTCCGCTTGGATTGACGTATGGTGTTTATGCAAGTGTTTCTGATATGTCTAAATTTTGTCCAGTAATTTGCTCTATTTGTCATTTTTGCCTTATTGTGTACCCGTCGTCTTTTACGTATCAATTTTCTTATTTCGTCGGTCATCCATGGTGGATCACTCGATCTGACAGTGATAGATTTGTTCGGAATACATGACTTAGCTGTTGAAAGAAGGATATCTGTGAAATCGTTCACACATTTGTCTATGTCGTCAGTTAGAGAGTAAAGTAAGTGGGGCAGTGATACCTGATGGGTTGATCTAAGAAACTCTCACCTACATTACATTTGTCGATAAGGTTTTTATTACTAACGCAGACAATGTCAAGAAGGGAGGAGGATGTTTCAGTAAAAAATGTGGCCGTGATTACAGTTTGCGTGAGATTATAAGTTAGGAGTAGTTGTCTTAATTTGTCAGATTGGCTAGAATAAGAAAGCAAATTTGCATTAAAGTCACCAGTTACTATAATGTTTGGAATTCCGCAGCTGTGTGCCAGGTCTATAGACTGGGCAATATGGTCCCATGAATGTGCAGGTGAGTTAGGGGGGCGATAAAAAGTGCCATATAGAATTTTATCACCAGAAAGAGTAATTTCGAGCCACACGCATTCAATAGTTGGTATCTCAAGATCAGGTCTACGTATTGCCGGTATATAATCTTTAACGTAAATAGAAACACCTCCACCATTTCTGTCGGGTCTTACAGAAGTAAAAGGGTAAGAAAATCCAGGAAAACATAAATCTGGGGAGCCTATATCACTGGGTGTTAACCATGTTTCAGTAAACGATAAAATTGTATGGCTGAACAATTCGGTATAAAGAATATCAATCTTTTGCTTCATGATGGACACATGAGTATTTGCTATAATCTAAACATTCACTTATATTTGATTCTAAAGAAGAATCAGTGGTATCATTTAATGGGCCAGGGTTACAATCAATATCACCTGACAAGTATAGTTTCATTATAACATAAAGTACTACATGGAGAACAGAAATAGAAAATGCTAATGAATCGACAAATAGCAAAAGCGCGGGAGAATATCTCGCTGAAAAGGTACCTAAAGACAGAATGTTAGAATATATGTTCATCACTATAGGACAAATTATACACAACATTAGGCTTATACAAAGGATATCAAGCACGCTGATAAATGTTTTAAGATGTACAGATTGATAGTGTTGGTTAAACGCGCCTATCCGAGCACGATACATAAGAAGACAGTCAGGCATTGGCTAGGTAACACCAGAATTTGGGATTAGTACCAAACGTGCTGGAATGACGAGTTCAACAATACCAGGAAACGTACTGCATATAAATAAGAACGGCAAGCTGTCTGGGAGGAGAGTGACAGGGGAGGGGTAGGGGAATGTGGACAATGGAGAGGGAATAGTTTGTGCAAAAAGGGATACAGAGAATACTAGACATAACATAAACATGTTGGAGTGGGAGGTGTGAATTGAATTTGCATTTCATTAATTTTAGTAAAGTATGAAAGTGGTCAAAGATGCATTTTACATCTGTTTCGACAACTAGGATGTCACTATAATGCTGGCAGATAATAGTCAGTTTACAAATAGATATTTAACATACAGCGTACAACATTATATCAAAGTCACAAACAACGCATGTGGGTTAATGTTGCGTCCCGTTTTGTTGCTCATTAGTGTATTCATGTAAAATATACATTGTTGTACATTGTTGCAACTTGTACATTCCAATGACGTCACATTGTTTACAGATCCCGCGTTGTGTCTGCACTGCCTGACAGGAAGGCTTCATTCTGTGTTTTTTTAGTGTTTTTGTTAGTTTTCTGATAATTCAATTGATCAGGTTTGATTAAATAACCCCAATCAATATGAGGTGTGAATGTAATTTTAAGTTTAAACGGCATGTTGCGAAAAATACTTCAACTTTCACTTTGTCAGTGCATTCGTGATCGCAGCTTCGATCGGCTGTCATGGCAACGACGAGGACGGTGGTTTTATCACAGTGACGAATTTACAAACTTACATGTGTACAGCCGAAAACTTCTAACTATACCTTATGTCTTTGGAAATCATCTGTAAATAATTAATTGAATTAATTACGATCCATTGCATTCGTTTATTAACGTTTGTTCGTTTCTATATGCCGATTTCGATACTTAAAACACTGAAGAGTTCCAATATCGGAGAATGAACATTAACACTTGCTCTATGAATCGTCATAGAGCACCCGACTACCCTAAATCAATACTTATGAAACAGGTAAGAGCGTGAAAGTAATTGTATGAGAACAACGAAAAGTGCTGTACATTCTTACGAAAATGACAAACATCGTCAAAATTACTTAAAAAGTAGTCAATTAATCGGCACTTCTTCAATTAACACCAGTTTATAACGCCGTTATGTAACCATACTTGAATAATATAAGAATGTACAGCACTTTTTCTCGGTTTCTTAGCACGATGAATAAGTGTATCATATTGGTTTGTGCGACAAAATACGTTGGTCGGGTGCTCTGGCCATATTTACCGACCAAGTGTTAATGTAGTCCTTCGTGCCGGTCACGTGACCACGCGAGAACACGAGGAACGACGAAAACATCCCGATAAAGACGTTGGACACCTAACATTAAAATCCGATCAAGAAAACAAACATAACTAACCGGGAAATCATTAAATATTGAATTTATATTAAAACATGACGTTTTTTGTTCTTTTTAATTATAAATGCAACATTAACCCACATGCGAAATGTACAGATTCATCTTAAAGTAACATACAGCGTACAACATTATATCAAAGTCACAAACAAATGTACAGAATCATCTTAAAGTAACATACAAGCGTACAGAATCATATTGACGTCACACACAAGTGTACAGAATCATATTAAATTCACACACAAGCGTACAGAATCATATTAAATTCACACACAAGTGTAAATAATCATATTAAAGTCACACACAAGTGTACGGAATCATAATTAATTCCAAACACAAGCGTACAGAATCATATTAAAGTCACATACAAGTGTACAGAATTATATTAAAGTCACACAAGTGTCGGAATCATATTAATGTCTCACAAGTGTACAGAATCATATTAAAGAAACACACAAGTGTACAAAATCATATTAAAGTCACACACAAGTGTACAGAATCATAAAGTCACACACAAGTGTACAGAATCATATTAAGTCACACAAGTGTACAGAATCATATTAAAGTCACACAAGTGTACATAATCATATGAAAGTCACCCACGTGTACAGTATCATATTTACGTCATACACCAGTGTACATAATCATTGACGTGACACACAAGCGTACAGAATCATTAAAATCACAAACAAGTGTACATAATCATATTCAGGTCACACAAAAGCGTACAGAATCATATTAAAGTCACACAAGTGTACATAATCATATGAAAGTCACACGCAAGTGTACAGAATCATATGAAAGTCACATATAAGTTTACATAATCATATTAAAGTCACCCACGTGTACAGTATCATATTTACGTCATACACCAGTGTACATAATCATTGACGTGACACACAAGCGTACAGAATCATTAAAATCACAAACAAGTGTACATAATCATATTCAGGTCACACAAAAGTGTACAGAATCATATTGACGTCACACACAAGTGCACAGAATCATATTAAAGTCACCCACAAGTGTACAAGATCATATCAAAGTCACACAGAAGTATACAAAATTATATTAAAGTCACACAAGTGTACAGAATCATATTAAAGTCACACACAAGTGTACAGAATCATATTAAATTCACACACAAATGTACAGAATCATACGATATCAGAATTGACCGGCATAATTGATTAATTGGATATGTTGGGTCAGCGGGACATCTTACTAGGAGGATACACGTTGATGTGTGGGATAACGTACCAGTAAACAGTGTCGGGCTCATATATAAACGTGAGGATAGACTTGTAAATACTTGTATATTGTGTATATGACCATTGTGATATATGATCGTTTAGAGCGTAGGGGCCGCGGTGGCCGAGTGGTTAAGGTGTCCCGACACTTTAACACTAGCCCTCCAACCCTAGCACGTCCTTAAATGACCCTGGCTGTTAATAGGAGCGTAAGTGAGTCTTGAGAGAGATTATCACCTATATGGGTGTTATTTTATTTTTTTCATGTTCAGTATCTTATAAATTGTAAATTTGTAATGAAAGTCAATATAAAATAATGTCGATTTTCGTGTTGAATATGTGTCAAGCTGTCACGGTTACACAAGTACAATTTGATGACTTCAATACATGACGCCCTTACGGACTCGGAAAACCACTCTGAGAACATCGACAGAAATTTGATCAGCTTACTTAAAAACGACGGATGTAAAGAACATTCATCAGTTAAAGGAAATCAAGTATAGGGCTACGAGTAGGAGTTAAAGTGCGAGACAGAATTATACTGATATATGTTTTTCGATATAGTATATATTATATTTTGTCAATGATATTCCCTTATGAATTTGACTTTTATCAATCATTTAAACGCCATGTTACTAGTAGGGGTTAAAGTACGTGACATATGTATACTGATATGTTATTTTGATACTATTATATCTATATTTTAATTCATTAATGATATTCTCTAATGAATTTGACTTCTGAATGGGACTAAAAACAAAGACCTGGAATATATGTCGTTGCTATCATCATCATAACACCCTGTATGTAAAACAGTGACCTGGTATTTAGGCCTTAGTTGTCAGTGTCATAACACTGTGTATGTAAAACAGTGACCTGGTAAGTAGGTCTTAGATGTCAGAGTCATAACACCCTGTATGTAAAACAGGGATATGGTATGTAGGTTTTTGTGTATGTGTCTTAATACCTTTAAGAAAGGCAGAGACTCTGTTGGTAAGTCTAGGTTGTCATTGTTACATCACATGCTAGTAACCTGTCATGTGATTTTTACGATGTCAGGTTACTCGCATCACATGCTAGTAACCCGTCATGTGATTTTTACTATGTCAGGTTACTGGCATCACATGCTAGTAACCCGTCATGTGATTTTTACGATGTCAGGTTACTCGCATCACATGCTAGTAACCCGTCATGTGATTTTTACTATGTCAGATTACTCGCATCACATACATGCGAGTAACGTGACGGCTGATATCGGCCATCGTATTTTCTGGTACAAATATTGTATTCTCCCAGCAGGAAATACTATAAATGTATGTATACAATTATGGCTAAACAATAGTTGTTAGGAGTTTAATTGGTAGGAGTTGCCAGGGTTGGGAGCCCTGGGTTAATCTCACCAAACAATAGTGCTGTCCTCACACAGAAGGGCTCACACACAGCATACTGCACTTGTAATTATATCACAATATTTCACATATATGTATATGATAAGTGTCAGAGTGAAGTAACCCTTTTAGAAAAAAGTATTATATTGTTCTTAAAGAATAGTAACTTTAGGGAAACATTGCCGAGTAATTTAAGTCCGAGTAAGACATTTTATGTTGGCCTGTTCTCAGTGTTTTAACACCCGGTATGAAAAACAGAGACTTATTGTGTAGATTTTTGTTGTGACTGTCACAAAAACCATTAGAAACAGAACACTGGAATGCAACTACTTGTCATAAGTGTCATAACACCCTTTAAGTAAAACACAAACCTGGTATGTAAGTCTTAGTTTTCAGTGTCATAAAACCCGGTATATAAACATTTACTTTGAAATCAGTAATATCTGTGATGGTTTGATATCCCGTTAACTTGTGTAAATTTTTAATTCAGGAACTATTATTTTGAAAAAAAAAAAAAAAAAAATTCATCCCTTTTTTATGACAATGATTATGCTAATAAACCCGAAAATTTTCGAACCGTACTTTCGCCCTCGAAATTATAATTTTTTAATAACAGTCAGCAATGTATTCCTACGCGCCAGACTAAAGTTTACCAAAGCGCAAACGTCAATATTAGCAAGACTTCAAATAAACAATACACACTTGAAGTGGAAACGATATAACATATATCAACATAAAACAAAATATTAGGATCAAACTGTAACGTCACAGCTGCCTACGGATTGCATAATGACAGTTAACATCGGAGAAAATTAGAAGATTAGTAGAGATTTTTCATTTATCAGCAGCCGTTTTTATGTCACGTGATTTTCATATGATTCATAGGTCAACCGTTCAGGTTGCTTCATTAAGACAACCGTTCTGAAATTAACATGAGTTTATAAAACTTGACAATCTATCGATTTTAATAAAAATTCGAATATCATGTATCGAATTAAAAATAAATCAAATATTCATCGACCAAGTTTAGAATAGGTCTGACTCACCAGTAACTACCAAACACTGTCCTCAAAGTATCAAATACGTACGACTACCAAAAACTGGCCTCCAAGTATCAAACAAGTACAACTACCAAAAACTGTCCTCCAAGTATCAAATACGTACGACTCACCAGTAACTACCAATAACTGTCATCGAAGTATCACATAAGTACAACTATCAAACACTGTCCTCCAACTATCGAATACGTTTGACTCACCAGAAACTCCAAACTAAAAAATTTTCTCCAAGCATCAAATTTGGTTGACTTTAGTAATTATCAAAAACGGTTCTCAATATATCAAAAACATTTGCCTGACCAGTAACTACCAAAACTGTCCTCTATGAATCAAAAACGATCGACTCATTAGTAACTGTCAATAACTTCCTTCAAGTATCTATTTAAAATGGTTCAACAGGAACTACCAAAAACTGTCCAAAAAGTGTTAGATACATACGAATACAACTACCCTCAAACCTTTCTATCAGCATGACGAACAAATAAATACTATCAACTGCCCTCCAAGTATCAAATACGTATGACTCATCAGTAACTGCACTAAAACACCAAATTAGCATGGTTCAACAGTGACTACGAAAAACTGCCCTCCAAGTATCAAATAAAGTATGATTCACATGACACTACCAACAACTGCCCCCCAAGTAAAATGTGCGAAAAAGCTTGGTTTACCAATAACAACTAACACCTGCCCAAAAGTACCAAATAAGCATGGTTCAACAGTGACTACGAAAAACTGACCTACAAGTATCTAATAAGCATGGTTCACCAGTAACTGTCGATAATTCCCCTCCAAGTATCATATAAGTATGATTCTCCAGTAACTACAAACAACTGTCCTCCAAGTATCTAATAAATACGGTTCACCAGTAACTGTCAATAACAGATCCCCCCTCCCCCCCCCCCCCCCCCCCCCCCCCCCCCCCCCCCCCCCCCCCCACATCATATAAGTATGATTCTCCAGTAACTACAAACAACTGCCCTCAATAAACGGCACAATCAAT
>NW_022979446.1:0-21262 GCF_902652985.1 Pecten maximus
CCCCTAGTAACAACCGCTATAATATATCCTCCTACAGTAACAACCTCTATCATACATCCTCCTACAGTAACAATCTCTATAATACATCCTCGCGTATAAACAACCTCTATCATGCATAATCCTACAGTAACAACCTCTATCATACATCCTCTTACAGTAACAACCGCTATAATATATCCTCCTACAGTAACAATCTCTATCATACATCCTCGCGTATAAACAACCTCTATCATACATAATCCTACAGTAATAACCTCTATCATACATCCTCTTACAGTAACAACATCTATCATACATCTTCCTACAGTAACAACCGCTATAATATATCCTCCTACAGTAACAACCTCTATCATACATCCTCCTACAGTAACAATCTCTATAATACATTCTCGTGTATAAACAACCTCTATCATACATAATCCTACATTAATAATCTCTATAATACATCCTCTTACAGTAACAACCGCTATCATACATCTTCTTACAGTAACAATCTCTTTCATACATCCTGTTACAGAAACAACATCTATCATACATCCTCTTACATGAACAACCTCTATCATACATCCTTTTACAATAAGAACCTCTTTCATACATCCTCCTAAAGTAACAACCTCTCTCATACATCCTCTTACATGAACAATCTCTATCATACATCCGCCTGCAGTAACAATCTCTATCATACATCCTCCTACAGTTACAACCTCTATCATACAGCCTCCTGTAGTAACAACCTCTATCATACATCCTCTTACAGTAACAACCTCTATCATACATCCTCCTACAGTAACAACCGCTATAATATATCCTCCTACAGTAACAACCTCTATCATATATCCTCCTACAGTAACAACCTCTATCATACATCCTCTTACAGTAACAACCTCTATCATACATCCTCCTACAGTAACCTCTATCATACATCCTCCTACAGTAACAACCTCTATCATACATCCTCTTACAGTAACAACATCTATAATATATCCTCCTACAGTAACAACCTCTATCATACATGCTCCTACAGTAACAACCTCTATCATACATCCTCCTACATCAACAACCTCTATCATACATCCTCTTACAGTAACAACATCTATAATATATCCTCCTACAGTAACAACCTCTATCATACATCCTCTTACAGTAACAACCTCTATCATACATCCTCTTACAGTAACAACATCTATAATATATCTTCCTACAGTAACAACCTCTATCATACATCCTCCTACAGTAACAACCTCTATCATACATCCTCCTACAGTAACAACCGCTATAATATATCCTCCTACAGTAACAACCTCTATCATACATCCTCATACAGTAACAACCTCTATCATACATCCTCCTACAGTAACAATCTCTATAATACATCCTCGCGTATAAACAACCTCTATCATATATAATCCTACAGTAACAACCTCTATCATGCATCCTCTTACAGTAACAACTGCCATAATATATCCTCCTACAGTAACAATCTCTATCATGCATCCTCGCGTATAAACAACATCTATCATACATCCTCTTACATAAACAACCTCTATCATACATCCTTTTACAGTGAAAACCTCTTTCATACATCCTTTTACAGAAAAATCCTCTATCATACAGCCTCTTACAGTAAAATCCTCTACCATACAGCCTCAAACATAATCAATCTCTATAGTTTTGTCACGTGGTCAGTTTCTATCCAATAAGGAACTTTGCCATGTGTACTATTTCTATCCTATAGTGCACTTTGTCATGTATACTGTTTCTGTCCCATAGTGAACTTTGCCATGTGTACTGTTTGTACCTCATAGTGAACTTTTTCACGTGTGCTGTTTCTACCTCATAGTGAACTTTGGCATGTGCACTGTTTCTATTTCATAGTGAACTTTGTCACGTGTGCTGTTTCTATACCATTGTGTACTTTGTCACGTGTACTGTTTTTACCTCATGGTAAACTTTGTCACGTGTGCTGTTTCTATCCTATAGTGAACTTTGTCATGTGTGCTGTTTCTATCCTATAGTGTACTTTGTCACGTGGACTGTTTTTACCTCATAGTGAACTTTGTCACGTGTGCTTTTTCTATCCCATAGTGGACTTTGTAACGTGTACTATTTCTGTCCCATAGTGAACTTTGTCATGTGTCCTGTTTCTATCTCATAGTGAACATTGTCACTTGTAATGTTTCTATCCCATAGTGGACTTGATCCTGTGTGCTGTTTCTATCCCATAGTGAACTTTGTCACGTGTACTTTTTCTAACCCATCAGGAACTTTGTCACCTGTAATGTTTCTGTCCCATAGTGAACATTGTCACGTGTGCTGTTTCTCTCACATAGTGAACTTTGTCATGTGTGCTGTTTCTATCTCATAGTGGACTTTTTCACGTGTGCTGTTTCTATCTCATAGTGAACTTTGTCACGTGTGCTATTTTTATCTCATAGTGAACTTTGTCACGTGTGCTGTTTTTATCTCATAGTGGACTTGGTCACGTGTAGTGTTTATACCTCATGGTGAACTTCGTCACGTGTGCTGTTTCTATCCAATAGTGAACTTTGTCATGTACACTATTTCTATCCCATAGTGAACTTTGTCATGTTGACTGTTTCTATCCCATAGTGAACTGTGTCATGTGTACTGTTTCTATCCCATAGTGAACTTAGTTATGTGTACTGTTTTTATCCCATAATGAAATTTGTCATGTATACTGTTTTCATCCCATAGTGAACTTTTTGATGTGTACTGTTTATATCCCATGTTGAACTTTGACCTGTGTTCGGTTTATATCCCATGGTGAATATTTTTTAAAGTAACCTCTACGTTAAAGGCGCTGTTGTCTTACCTTGAGTTGACTATATCTGTTTTGACCTTTGACACGAACAGTTTTGATTTTTGATACTTTTCCCCTGAAATTGAAAAGAGGCGACAATAATTCGAAATAAAAATATGAATATCAACGCGCAGCACTCTGGTATTTGTATCAATGATATACATACTATTATAGAACAGGTAAAGACCGATTCAACAAAAAATAAAACTGACACGGAGAAAGATTTTTTTTACAAAATATACAATCAATATACTAATCAACATATAACGTATTGATTTCTGCTTAATTATTGATTATGTTATTAAGCAGGAACACATTTGTTAATAACACAAAAGTATTGTTACTCACCTTGACTTCATTGTTTGTGTACAAGAACAACTTTGATATAACCCTCCATTTACACAACAATCTTAAAACTGAATCTAAACAATCTAAAGCTTCAATATATTTTTGCGGAATACAGGGGTGTTGTTTGTCCTTTAAACCTTCCTGCATCTTGTGAAGAGCTCGACTTTACACTCAGACTGGACAATAATCAGCTGAACAAGATAAAGGATCTACTTTTTCACACACACAAGTATAGATAACACATTATGATAGTTCTGTCTACTGTAATACGGGTACCTGTAAAGTGCGAAACGAAAGCAAAACGAAACGAAACGAAAGCAAAACGAAACGAAAGCCAAACGAAACGAAAGCCAAACGAAACGAAAGCAAACCGAAACAAAAGCAAAACGAAACGAAACGTGTGTATTACAGTTAAACGGGAACATGTATTGTTTTATTTCCAAATATCTACGTTTTCACTTCGCTTCGTCTCAGTGTAACCATTTTCCGCGGATCACTTCATTTCCCTATGCATATTTTGGCCGCGTGCTTTTGTTCTAAGAGGCGAATCCCTTTGTTGCAAGCGCGTGAATATATTACATAACAGATTGTTTATACGGCTAAATTTTGCTAACAACCGGTGTCATATAAATATTGACCCCACCATAAAATACCGACCCGGGTCATTATTTTATGTATACAATAATAGCATACCCCAAAAATATTGATCCCCCTAACTTTTGATGAAACAGTTAATAAAAGCAAACTAAACAGCATTATTAATGCTGAGCTGTTTTACATAGTTCCTACTTGTCAGTTCTGTTGGTAACATATATGGTGTTATTCTCACAGCTGATGATGGGGCCAGGGGGCTATAGCTGTGACGGTGCGATTATGACCAGTTGCTATAGGTGATCAGTACACAAGTATGGCCTTCAGGCCTATACAATGTATAGTATATAGGGTAAAGAAATCTTATAGTGTCAATAATTCAGTATCTATTAATCTATCTATATGTGTACATTTTAACATGATATAAATGTATATACTATTGTTTTTTTCTTATTTAACTAAACAAGTATGTTATATCAGAATTCTATATACGCACAAATGTAGCTTGTAATTATGTATAGATTCCGGATTACATGCATACATAAATTAATTGATTCTTAAACTGGTACTTCAACACAAAAATATAATGTCATATACACACGTATTTAAAATCAACACAGCAGAATAATATATGTGAGTTTTGGGGTATATCATACTTAACAACTTAAAAATATTTAACTTATGATGCATTAATTGAAGATGTTTTAAACCCTACTTAAAACCCTTTGTTTTGTAATGAGATATATACAAGTCTATTTTCATTCCTGATATGAGAATATATATAGATAATATCCAAGTTATCATCGTATTTGTTTTAACAATTGAGTAATTACTACCTGTTACCAATACAGGTACCTTACCTGAACATGTAAATTAACATTATCATACATCCTCTTACAGTAACAACCTCTATCATACAGTCTCTTACAGAAACAACATCTATCATACAGCCTCTTACAGAAACAATATCTATCATACATCCTCTTACAGTAACAACCTCTATAATACAGCCTCTTACAGTAACAACAAATAGCATACATCCTCCTACAGTAACAACCTTTATCATACATCCTCGAACAGTAACAATCTCTATAATACATCCTCTTACAGTAACAACTTCTTTCATACATCCTCTTACAGTAACAACCCCTATCATACATCCTCTTACAGAAACAACCTCTATCATACATCCTCTTACAGAAAAAATCTCTATAATACATCCTCTTACAGTAACAACCTCTATCATACATCCTCTTACAGTAACAACCTCTACCATACATCCTCTTACAGTAACAACATCTATAATACATCCTCTTACAGAAACAACCTCTATCATACATCCTCTTACAGTAACAACCTCTATCATACATCCTCTTACAGTAACAACCTCTATCATACGGTCTCTTACAGAAACAACCCCTATCATACAGCCTCCTACAGTAACAACATCTATCATACAGTCTCTTACAGTAACAACCTCTAACATACATCATCTTACAGAAACAACATCTATAATACATCCTCTTACAGTAACAACCTCTATCATACATCCTCTTACAGTAACAACCTCTACCAAACATCCTCTTACAGTAACAACATCAATAATACATCCTCTTACAGAAACAACCTCTATCATACATCCTCTTACAGTAACAACCTCTATCATACATCCTCTTACAGTAACAACCTCTATCATACAGTCTCTTACAGAAACAACGCCTATCATACAGCCTCCTACAGTAACAACATCTATCATACAGTCTCTTACAGTAACAACCTCTATCATACATCACCTTACAGAAACAACATCTATCATACATCCTCTTACAGTAACAACCTCTATAATACAGCCTCTTACAGTAACAACAAATAGCATACATCCTCCTACAGTAACAACCTTTATCATACATCCTCGTACAGTAACAATCTCTATCATACATCCTCTTACAGTAACAACCTCTATCATACATCCTCTTACAGTAACAACCTCTATAATACAGCCTCTTACAGTAACAACAAATAGCATACATCCTCCTACAGTAACAATCTTTATCATACATCCTCTTACAGAAACAATCTCTATCATACATCCTCTTACAGAAACAACATCTATCATACATCATCTTACAGAAACAACCGCTATAATACAGCCTCTTACAGAAACAACCTCTATCATACATCATCTTACAGAAACAATCTCTATCATACATCATCTTACAGTAACAACCTATATCATACAGCCTCTTACAAAAACAACCTCTATCATACATCATCTTACAGAAACAACCTCTATCATGCATCATCTTACAGAAACAACCTCTATCATACATCCTCTTACAGAAACAACATCTATCATACAGCCTCTTACAGAAACAAGCTCTATCATACATCCTCTTACAGAAACAACATCTATAATACATCCCCTTACAGTAACAACCTCTATCATACAGCCTCCTACAGTAGCAACCTCTATCATACAGCCTCCTACAGTAGCAACCTCTATCATACATCTTCCTACAGTAACAACCTCTATCATACATCCTCTTACATTAAAATACTCTATCATACAGCATCTTACAGTACCAGCCTCTATCATACATCCTCTAATAGTAACAACTTCTATCATACATCCGCTCATAGTAACAACCTCTATCCTACATCCTCCTACAGTAACAACCTCTATCATACAGCCTCTTACAGTTACAACCTCTATCCTACATCCTCCTACAGTAACAACTTCTATCATACGTCCCCTTACAGTAACAACCTCTATCATACATCTACTTACAGTAACAGCCTCTATCATACAACCTCTTACATAAACAACCTCTATCATACATCCTCTTACATAAACAACCTCTATCATACATCCGCCTACAGTAACATCCTCTATCATACATCCTCTTACAGTTACAATCACTATCATACGAACTTTTACAGAAAAAACTCTATCATACATCCTCTTACATAAACAACCTCTATCATACATCCTCTTACAATAACAACATCTATAATATATCCTCCTACAGTAACAACCTCTATCATACATCCTCTTACAGTAACAACCTCTATCATACATCCTCTTACAGTAACAACATCTATAATATATCTTCCTACAGTAACAACCTCTATCATACATCCTCCTACAGTAACAACCTCTATCATACATCCTCCTACAGTAACAACCTCTATCATACATCCTCCTACAGTAACAACCGCTATAATATATCCTCCTACAGTAACAACCTCTATCATACATCCTCATACAGTAACAACCTCTATCATACATCCTCCTACAGTAACAATCTCTATAATACATCCTCGCGTATAAACAACCTCTATCATATATAATCCTACAGTAACAACCTCTATCATGCATCCTCTTACAGTAACAACCGCCATAATATATCCTCCTACAGTAACAATCTCTATCATGCATCCTCGCGTATAAACAACATCTATCATACATCCTCTTACATAAACAACCTCTATCATACATCCTTTTACAGTGAAAACCTCTTTCATACATCCTTTTACAGAAAAATCCTCTATCATACAGCCTCTTACAGTAAAATCCTCTACCATACAGCCTCAAACATAATCAATCTCTATAGTTTTGTCACGTGGTCAGTTTCTATCCAATAAGGAACTTTGCCATGTGTACTATTTCTATCCTATAGTGCACTTTGTCATGTAAACTGTTTCTGTCCCATAGTGAACTTTGTTTTGTGTACTGTTTGTACCTCATAGTGAACTTTTTCACGTGTGCTGTTTCTACCTCATAGTGAACTTTGGCATGTGCACTGTTTCTATTTCATAGTGAACTTTGTCACGTGTGCTGTTTCTATCCTATAGTGAACTTTGTCATGTGTGCTGTTTCTATCCTATAGTGTACTTTGTCACGTGTACTGTTTCTACCTCATGGTAAACTTTGTCACGTGTGCTGTTTCTATCCGATAGTGAACTGTGTCATGTGTGCTGTTTCTATCCCATAGTGTACTTTGTCACGTGGACTGTTTTTACCTCATAGTGAACTTTGTCACGTGTGCTTTTTCTATCCCATAGTGGACTTTGTAACGTGTACTATTTCTGTCCCATAGTGAACTTTGTCATGTGTGCTGTTTCTATCCCATAGTGAACATTGTCACTTGTAATGTTTCTATCCCATAGTGGACTTGATCCTGTGTGCTGTTTCTATCCCATAGTGAACTTTGTCACGTGTACTTTTTCTAACCCATCAGGAACTTTGTCACCTGTAATGTTTCTGTCCCATAGTGAACATTGTCACGTGTGCTGTTTCTCTCTCATAGTGAACTTTGTCATGCATACTGTTTCTATCCCATAGTGAACTTTGTCATGTGTACTGTTTCTATCTCATAGTGAACTTTGTCACGTGTACTGTTTCTCTCACATAGTGAACTTTGTCATGTGTGCTGTTTCTATCTCATAGTGGACTTTTTCACGTGTGCTGTTTCTATCTCATAGTGAACTTTGTCACGTGTGCTATTTTTATCTCATAGTGAACTTTGTCACGTGTGCTGTTTTTATCTCATAGTGGACTTGGTCACGTGTAGTGTTTATACCTCATGGTGAACTTCGTCACGTGTGCTGTTTCTATCCAATAGTGAACTTTGTCATGTACACTATTTCTATCCCATAGTGAACTTTGTCATGTTTACTGTTTCTATCCCATAGTGAACTGTGTCATGTGTACTGTTTCTATCCCATAGTGAACTTAGTTATGTGTACTGTTTTTATCCCATAATGAAATTTGTCATGTATACTGTTTTCATCCCATAGTGAACTTTTTGATGTGTACTGTTTATATCCCATGTTGAACTTTGACCTGTGTTCGGTTTATATCCCATGGTGAATATTTTTTAAAGTAACCTCTACGTTAAAGGCGCTGTTGTCTTTCCTTGAGTTGACTATATCTGTTTTGACCTTTGACACGAACAGTTTTGATTTTTGATACTTTTCCCCTGAAATTGAAAAGAGGCGACAATAATTGGAAATAAAAATATGAATATCAACGCGCAGCACTCTGGTATTTGTATCAATGATATACATACTATTATAGAACAGGTAAAGACCGATTCAACAAAAAATAAAACTGACACGGAGAAAGATTTTTTTTTACAAAATATACAATCAATATACTAATCAACATATAACGTATTGATTTCTGCTTAATTATTGATTATGTTATTAAGCAGGAACACATTTGTTAATAACACAAAAGTATTGTTACTCACCTTGACTTCATTGTTTGTGTACAAGAACAACTTTGATATAACCCTCCATTTACACAACAATCTTAAAACTGAATCTAAACAATCTAAAACTTCAATATATTTTTGCGGAATACAGGGGTGTTGTTTGTCCTTTAAACCTTCCTGCATCTTGTGAAGAGCTCGACTTTACACTCAGACTGGACAATAATCAGCTGAACAAGATAAAGGATCTACTTTTTCACACACACAAGTATAGATAACACATTATGATAGTTCTGTCTACTGTAATACGGGTACCTGTAAAGTGCGAAACGAAAGCAAAACGAAACGAAACGAAAGCAAAACGAAACGAAAGCCAAACGAAACGAAAGCCAAACGAAACGAAAGCAAACCGAAACAAAAGCAAAACGAAACGAAACGTGTGTATTACAGTTAAACGGGAACATGTATTGTTTTATTTCCAAATATCTACGTTTTCACTTCGCTCCGTCTCAGTGTAACCATTTTCCGCGGATCACTTCATTTCCCTATGCATATTTTGGCCGCGTGCTTTTGTTCTAAGAGGCGAATCCCTTTGTTGCAAGCGCGTGAATATATTACATAACAGATTGTTTATACGGCTAAATTTTGCTAACAACCGGTGTCATATAAATATTGACCCCACCATAAAATACCGACCCGGGTCATTATTTTATGTATACAATAATAGCATACCCCAAAAATATTGATCCCCCTAACTTTTGATGAAACAGTTAATAAAAGCAAACTAAACAGCATTATTAATGCTGAGCTGTTTTACATAGTTCCTACTTGTCAGTCCTGTTGGTAACATATATGGTGTTATTCTCACAGCTGATGATGGGGCCAGGGGGCTATAGCTGTGACGGTGCGATTATGACCAGTTGCTATAGGTGATCAGTACACAAGTATGGCCTTCAGGCCTATACAATGTATAGTATATAGGGTAAAGAAATCTTATAGTGTCAATAATTCAGTATCTATTAATCTATCTATATGTGTACATTTTAACATGATATAAATGTATATACTATTGTTTTTTTCTTATTTAACTAAACAAGTATGTTATATCAGAATTCTATATACGCACAAATGTAGCTTGTAATTATGTATAGATTCCGGATTACATGCATACATAAATTAATTGATTCTTAAACTGGTACTTCAACACAAAAATATAATGTCATATACACACGTATTTAAAATCAACACAGCAGAATAATATATGTGAGTTTTGGGGTATATCATACTTAACAACTTAAAAATATTTAACTTATGATGCATTAATTGAAGATGTTTTAAACCCTACTTAAAACCCTTTGTTTTGTAATGAGATATATACAAGTCTATTTTCATTCCTGATATGAGAATATATATAGATAATATCCAAGTTATCATCGTATTTGTTTTAACAATTGAGTAATTACTACCTGTTACCAATACAGGTACCTTACCTGAACATGTAAATTAACATTATCATACATCCTCTTACAGTAACAACCTCTATCATACAGTCTCTTACAGAAACAACATCTATCATACAGCCTCTTACAGAAACAATATCATACATACATCCTCTTACAGTAACAACCTCTATAATACAGCCTCTTACAGTAACAACAAATAGCATACATCCTCCTACAGTAACAACCTTTATCATACATCCTCGAACAGTAACAATCTCTATAATACATCCTCTTACAGTAACAACTTCTTTCATACATCCTCTTACAGTAACAACCCCTATCATACATCCTCTTACAGAAACAACCTCTATCATACATCCTCTTACAGAAAAAATCTCTATAATACATCCTCTTACAGTAACAACCTCTATCATACATCCTCTTACAGTAACAACCTCCACCATACATCCTCTTACAGTAACAACATCTATAATACATCCTCTTACAGAAACAACCTCTATCATACAGCCGCTTACAGTAACAACCTCTATCATACATCCTCATACAGAACAATCTCTATCAAACATCCTTTTAAAGTAACAACTTCTATCATACATCCTCCTACAGTAACAACCTCTATCATACAGCCTCTTACAGTAAAAACCTCTATCATACATCCTCCTACAATAACAACCTCTATCATACATCCTCTTACAGTAACAACCTCTATCATACAGCCTCCTACAGTAACAACCTCTATCATACAGCCGCTTACAGAATCAACATCTATTATACAGCCTCTTACGGTAACAACAAATATCATACATCCTCTTACAGTAACAACCTCTATCATACACCCTCTTACAGGCACAAACTCTATCATACAGCCTCTTACAGTAACAACCTCTATCATACAGCCGCTTACAGTAACAACCTCTATCATACAGCTTCTTACAGTAACAACCTCTATCATACATCCTCTTACAGTAACAATCTCTATCAAACATCCTTTTAAAGTAACAACCTCTATCATACAGCCTCTTACAGTAAAATCCTCTATCATACATCCTCCTACAGTAACAACCTCTATCATACAGCCTCTTACAGTAAAATCCTCTATCATACATCCTCCTACAGTAACAACCTCTATCATACATCCTCTTACAGTAACAACCTCTATCATACAGCCTCCTACAGTAACAACCTCTATCATACAGCCTCTTACAGAATCAACATCTATTATACAGCCTGTTACAGTAACAACCTCTATCATACATCCTCTTACAGTAATAACCTCTATCATACACCCTCTTACAGTAACAAACTCTATCATACATCCTCTTACAGAAACAACCTCTACCATACAGCCGCTTACAGTAACAACCTCTATCATACATCCTCTTACAGAAACAACCTCTATCATACAGCCGCTTACAGTAACAACCTCTATCATACATCCTCTTACAGAAACAACCTCTATCATACAGCCTCTTACAGTAACAGCCTATATCATACATCCTCTTACAGAAACAACCTCTATCATACAGCCGCTTACAGTAACAACCTCTATCATACAGCCGCTTAAAGTAACAACCTCTATCATACAGCCGCTTACAGTAACAAACTCTATCATACATCCTCTAACAGAAACAACCTCTATCATACAGCCGCTTACAGTAACAACCTCTATCATACACCCTCTTACAGGAACAACCTCTATCATACAGCCTCTTACAGTAACAACCTCTATCATACATCCTCTTACAGGAACAACCTCTATCATACAGCCTCCTACAGTAAAAACCTCTATTATACATCCTCCTACAGTAACAACCTCTATCATACATCCTTTTACAGTAACAATCTCTATCATACATAATCCTACAGCAACCTCTATTATACATCCTCTTACAGTAACAATCCCTATCAAACATCCTCCTACAGTAACAACCTCTATTTTACAGCCTCTTACAGTAACAACCTCTATCATACATCCTCTTACAGTAACGACCTCTATCATACATCCTCTTACAGTAACAACCTCTAAGTTACATCCTCCTACAATAACAACATCTATCATACATCCTCCTACAGTAACAACCTCTATCATACATCCTCCTACAGTAACAACCTCTATCATACATCCTCCTACAGTAACAACCTCTATCATACATCCTCTTACAGTAACAAAATCTATCATACATCCTCTTACAGTAACAGACTCTATCATACAGCCTCTTACAGTAACAACCTCTATCATGCATCCTCCTACAGTAACAACATCTATCATACATCCTCTTACAGTAGCAACATCTATCATACATCCTCTTACAGTAACAATCTCTATCATACATCCTCTTACAGTAACAACCTCTATCATACAGCATCTTACAGTAAAAACCTTTATCATAATTCTCTTACAGAAACAACCTCTATCATACAACAACCTCTATCATACAGCCTCTTACAGTAACAACCTCTATCATACATAGTAACAACCTCTATCATACATTCTCTTACAGTAACAATCTCTATCACACATCCTCTTACAGTAACAATATCTATCATACATCCTCTGATAGTAACAACCTCTATCATACATCCTCCTACAGTAACAACCTCTATCATACATCCTCTTACAGTAAAAACCTCTATCATACATTCTCTTACAGAAACAGTCTCTATCATACATCCTCCTACAGTAACAACCTCTATCATATATTCTTTTACAGAAACAGCCTCTATCATACATCCTCCTACAGTAACAACCCGTATCATACATCCTTTTACAGTAACAACCTCTATCATACAGCCTCTTACAGTAAAAACCTCTATCATACATCCTCTTACAGTAACAACCTCTATCATACATCCTCCTACAGTAACAATCTCTATCATACATCCTCTTACAGTAACAACCTCTATCATACATCTTCTTACAGAAACAACCTCTATCATACAGCCTCTTACAGAAACAACCTCTATCATACATACTCTTACAGAAACAACTTCTATCATACATACTTTTACAGAAACAACCTCTATCATACAGCCTCTTACAGAAACAACCTCTATCACGCATCCTCCTACAGTAAAAACCTCTATCATACATTCTCCTACAGAAACAGCCTCTAGCATACAGTCTTTTACAGAAACAACCTCTATCATACATCCTCTTACAGTAACAACCTCTATCATACATCCTCTGGTAGTAACAACCTCTATCATACATTATCTTACAGTAAAAACCTCTATCATACATCCTCTTACAGTAACAATCTCTATCATACATCCTCTTAAAGTAACAACCTCTATCATACATCCTCTTACAGAAACAACCTCTATCATACAGCCTGTTACAGAAACAACCTCTATCATACATCCTCCTACTGTCAAAACCTCAATCATACATCTTCTTACAGAAACAACCTCTATCATACATCCTCCTACAGTAGCAACCTCTATCCTACTGCTTCTTACAGTAACAATCTCTATAATACATCCTCTTACAGAAACAACCTCTTTCATACAGCCTCCTACAGTAACAACCTCTATCATACAACCTCTTACAGTAGCATTCTCTATCATACAGCCTCTTACAGTAACAACCTCTATCATACAGCCTCTTACAGTAACAACATCTATCATACAGCCTCCTACAGTAACAACCTCTATCATACAGCCTCTTACAGTAACAACCTCTATCATACAGCCTCTTACAGTTAAAACCTCTATCATACATCCTCTTACAGTAACAACCTATATCATACATCCTCTTACAGTAAAAACATCTATCATACATCCTCTTACAGTAACAACCTCTATCATACATCCTCCTACAGTTAAAACCTCTATCATACATCCTCTTACAGTAACAACCTCTATCATACATCCTCTTACAGTTAAAACCTCTATCATACATCCTCTACAGTTAAAACCTCTATCATACATCCTCTTACAGTAACAACTTCTATCATACATCCTCTTACAGTAACAACTTCTATCATACATCCTCCTACAGTAGCAACCTCTATCCTACTGCTTCTTACAGTAACAACTTCTATCATACATCCTCCTACAATAACAACCTATGTTTTACATCCACCTACTTCCATACAATACTGACCTACCCCATACAATACTGACCTACCCCCATGCAATACTGACCTACCCCATACAATACTGACCTACCCCATACAATACTGACCTACCCCATACAATACTGACCTACCCCATACAATACTGACCTACCCCATGCAATACTGACCTACTCTCATAAAATACTGACCTACTCCCATAAAATATTGACCTACTTCCATAAAATAATGACCTACTCCCATAAAATACAGACTTACCCCATACAATACTGACCTACTCCCATAAAATACTGACCTACTCTCATTAAATACAGACCTACCCCATACAATACTGACCTACTCCCATAAAATACTGACCTACTCTCATAAAATACAGACCTTCACCATACAATACTGACCTACTCCCATACAATACTGACCTGCCCCCCCCCCCCTACAATACTGACCTACTCCCATAAAATACTAACCAACCCATATAAAATACTGACCTACCCACATACAATACTGACCTACTCCCATAAAATACTGACCTACTCCCATAAGATGCTGACCTGCCCCATACAATACTGACCTACCCCCATAAAATACAGACCTGCCCCATACAATACTGACCTACTCCCATTAAATACTGACCTACTCCCATAAAATACCGACCTACCCCATAAAATACAGACCTACCCCATACAATACTGACCTACCCCATACAATACTGACCTGCCCCATAAAATACAGACCTACTCCATACAATACTGACCTACCCCCATAAAATACAGACCTACCGCATACAATACAGACCTACCCCATACAATACTGACCTACATCATACAATACTGACCTACCCCATACAATACTGACCTCCCCCATACAATACTGACCTACCCCATACAATACAGACCTACCCCCATGAAATACTGACCTACCCCCATACAATACTGACCTACCCCATACAATACTGACCTACCACATAAAATACTGACCTACCCCATACAATACTGACCTACCCCCATACAATACAGACCTACCCCATAAAATAATGACCTACCCCATACAATACTGACCTACCCCCATACAATACTGACCTACCCCATACAATACTGACCTACCCCATACAATACTGACCTACCCCATAAAATACTGACCTACCCCATACAATACTGACCTACCCAATACAATACTGACCTACCCCCATAAAATACTGACCTACCCCCATACAAGACTGACCTACCCCATACAATACTGACCTACCCCATACAATACTGACCTACCCCATAAAATACAGACCTACCCCACACAATACTGACCTACCCCATACAATACAGATCTACCCCCATAAAATACTGACCTGACCCCATAAAATGCAGACCTACCCCTTAAAATAATGACCTACTCCCATACAATACTGACCTACTCCATAAAATACTGACCTGCCCCATAAAATAATGACCTACTCCATAAAATAATGACCTACCCCATGCAATACTGACCTACCTCCATAAAATACAGACCTACCCCATAAAATAATGACCTACCCCATACAATACTCACCTACCCCCATACAATACTAACCTACCCCCATACAATACTGACCTACCCCATACAATACTGACCTACTCCCATACAATACTGACCTACCCCATACAATACTCACCTACCCCCATACAATACTAACCTACCCCCATACAATACTGACCTACCCCATACAATACTGACCTACTCCCATACAATACTGACCTACCCCATACAATACTGACCCACCCCATAAAATAATGACCTACCCCCATAAAATTATGACCTACCCCCATACAATACTGACCTACCCCCATACAATACTAACCTACCCCATACAATACTGACCTACTCCCATACAATACTGACCTACCCCATACAATACTGACCTACCCCCATACAATACTGACCTACCCCATACAATACTGACCTACTCCCATACAATACTGACCTACCCCATACAATACTGACCTACCCCATAAAATACTGACCTACCCCATACAATACTGACCTACCCCCATAAAATACAGACCTACCCCATAAAATAATGACCTACTCCCATACAATACTGACCTACCCCCATAAAATACTGACCTGCCCCATAAAATAATGACCTACTCCATAAAATACTGACCTACTCCCATACAATACTGATCAACTCCCATACAATACTGACCAACTCCCATACAATACTGACCAACTCCCATACAATACTGAACCATCCCATAAAATACTGACCTACCCCCATAAAATACAGACCTACCCCATAAAATAATGACCTACTCCCATACAATACTGACCTACTCCATAAAATACTGACCTGTCCCATAAAATAATGACCTACTCCATAAAATACTGACCTACTCCCATACAATACTGACCAACTCCCATACAATACTGACCTACCCCATACAATACTGACCCATCCCATAAAATACTGACCTACCCCCATAAAATACAGACCTACCCCATAAAATAATGACCTACTCCCATACGATACTGACCTACTCCATAAAATACTGACCTACCCCGTAAAATAATGACCTACTCCATAAAATACTGACCTACTCCCATACAATACTGATCAACTCCCATACAATACTGACCTACCCCCATAAAATACAGACCTACGCCATAAAATAATGACCTACTCCCATACAATACTGACCTACTCCATAAAATACTTACCTGCCCCATAAAATAATGACCTACTCCATAAAATACTGACCTACTCCCATACAATACTGATCAACTCCCATACAATACTGACCAACTCCCATACAATACTGACCTACCCCATACAATACTGACCCATCCCATAAAATAATGACCTACCCCCATACAATACTGACCTACCCCCATACAATACTGATCTACTCCAATACAATACTGACCTACTCCCATACAATACTGACCTACCCCATACAATACTGACCTACTCCCATACAATACTGACCTACCCCATACAATACTGACCTACTCCCATACAATGCTGACCTACCCCATACAATACTGACCTACCCCATAAAATACTGACCTACCCCATACAATACTGACCTACCCCCATAAAATACAGACCTACCCCATAAAATAATGACCTACTCCCATACAATACTGACCTACTCCATGAAATACTGACCTGCCCCATAAAATAATGACCTACTCCATAAAATACTGACCTATTCCCATACAATACTGACCAACTCCCATACAATACTGACCAACTCCCATACAATACTGACCAACTCCTTTAAAATACAGACCACCTCCTATAAAATACTGACCAACCCCCATAAAATACTGACCAACTCCCATAAAATACTGACCTACTTCCAAGAAATACTGACCTACTCCCATGAAATACTGGCCTACCCCATAAAATACTGACCTACCCCATAAAATACTGACCTACCCCATAAAATACTGACTTCTCCCATAAAATACTGACCTATCCCATAAAATACTGACCTAACCCATAAAATACTGACCTACCCCCACAAAATACTGACCTACTCCCATAAAATACTGACCTACTCCCATAAAATACTGACCTACTCCCATAAAATACTGACCTACTCCCATATAATACTGACCTACCCCCATAATATACAAATCATCATTGTTTAAGTAATATATACTGCCATAAAATACTGATCTACCTCCTTAAAATACTGATGTACCCCCATAAAATACTGATTTACCCCCATAAAATACTGATTTACCCCCATAAAATACTGTGTACCCCCATAAAATACTGATTTACCCCCATAAAATACTGATTTACCCCCATAAAATACTGATGTACCCCCATAAAATACTGATCTACCCCCTTAAAATACTGACCTACCCTCAATGATATAAATATCATCACCTCTTAAAAGTAATATCAACTGCCATAAAATACTGATTTACCCCCATAAATACGTACTAACCTCCATAAAATTCGTACTAACCTCCATAAAATTCGTACTAACCTCCATAAAATACGTACTTACCTCCATAAAATACTGACCTACCCCCATAAAATACGTACTTACCTCCATAAAATACTGACCTACCCCCATAAAATACTTACTTACCTCCATAAAATACTGACCTACCCCCATAAAGTACATAGTTACTAATGCTATTTTTAACACACCTAATAAATCCCACAATGTTTACACTCACACTTTGTTTGGCTTACTAAGGATGTATCCATGAAATGCATATCATTGTTTGTAAAATACTTGTGATGTCCCAAATAAAATGTTTCATTTCGCACAAAGAACTTTTAATTGCTCTAAAAGCAGGTGAAAATGCTTGTCACACCTTGATGTATTACACAATAATGAAATATCCACAGTAATAATATAATTTTAAAAAACACGGATTCATTTAAATTGTTGTATTGTTATAAAATTTGTTCCACTGAAATAAATTGTACATAGAATAATATAATATTGTCTGTTGTTTGGGCGGGGGTTATATCTTGAAAATTGAAATTGTATAAATGTTATTGGTATACATTAAATCTCTGGAATTTATACAATAGTTGTAGATGCATGTATGTAGGTCAAATAATTAGAAAACATATTTACCTATGGTCACCTACTTGGCAGCATGATGTGAATCAATGCTTAATGAAATTCTATACTTTTACAACCGGGAAAAACGTATTTCACTTCCACACCTCCTTCCAAAATTGATTTGTTTAAAAGTATAAAGATTTGAAGGGGAAGTTTGCAATGTAAATGTATATATATAATTAAACATATCATAAAGCACTCATCTACCCTCATAAAAACTCATTTTTGTTTGAATGCAGTATATTCAAAACATAAGATATTAATGTTTATAAAAGTAAAATTTCAGTGTATAATCTTAATTTGTTTCACTTCAACAGTATTTGATAATTACAAGCTTTATAAAGCTTCAAGGTATTTCTCTTCAGTAAAATAGCACACCTATACTTGTGTGCTGGTCACCTGTCTGTGTCACCTGCTCACACATGCATTGTTATAACTCATGACACCCTGTTTATTACAGTTGAGTGTAAGCTATTTATTTCTCTGGATGCGCTTTCTCGCCTCTCCAAACAAAATAAATCGATTACTCATTGAATTCTGATAAAAATTGGAAATGTAAAATCATCTTAAGTATTTCACAATTTATCTAAAATCAGAGCAAACAACATTATGTGCATAAGCACATTATGATTTATTTGCTTGCAAAGCTCTGGCATTCAAATAGATCATAAATACCATACAAAAACAGTTCAACGCTTACATTTACATTCATTTTAATTTTTTGATTTTTTAAATGCTATATTTTATATTTAAAATCAATAACTCCCGCGATACTGACAGTCAGCAGATTTTTTGTCAGTCGTTGGAACAGCCTGAACATGGTCGCATTCTTTTTGGCAAACAAAATAGTTCATTGAAAATAAAAAAAAAGGACAACTCAATTTTGTTAATGATTTTATTATCAACGTAATGCGCAAATGGACAAATTTATCATAACAATCAATGTAGACAAAATAATTAGTCGTTAAACTTAATTATCCTGGATATTGTAGTTCCGGTTTATGTTGTATTAATACGCTGATAAGTGTAGCGCGTGATGGATGGCATTTAAACGTACATCAATACCAGAGCTCTCAAACAGATTATATAGTGACAATGCCAGACAAGTGTAAATAGATAAAGATGAAATCCTCCACGAATATTGTCAACTATACAGCAACTGATCATAACATTTTCGCGGTATGTTATCCATTTAATCTCTTCCTGTGAGTATTATATGCAGCATGATATTAGTACGATTTGCATAATTTATCGTTTAAAAAACACCTTCTCCAAACCCATCATCGGCGCTTCGATCACCATGGAAACGATATAAGCGATGCAATATGATGACACGAGGTTCCCAAGATACATGTAGATCTGCAAGAAGAAATGAATGAATAAATCATGCAAATCAAACAAAAATCATTGTCTTCCTGTTTGTTTTCTAGCGAGTGATAATTTATCAATTTATCACATTATACAGTCGTATCTATGATGTTAACTTTGTGAATGAAACGAACGATATTAGTCAGACGGTGAAAGAAGGAATTACGGGTCAAAAAGTATAGTATTATTATTTTTTTTGTATTTTCGGAATGTACGGATAGTGCTCAACTTCAGCAGTCTGTCATATGGAGATCATGACGTATTATGACGTCCATAAACCTTAAATTAGTATAAACATGTGTAGCGGAACTGGACTGGGTCGATCATTGGCGACCAAGTAGCTCAGTCCGTCTTGAGTGCGGAGGGTCCCGGGTTCGAACCCCGGTCTGGCTGCTACATTTTCTGCCACTCCTGTTTTACATGTATCTACACATATACAACTTCAGGAATATGTAATATACATACTCGTATACTTACCATAAAGCGGGAATTATTAGCTCATACATTTTATATAGTACAATAATTACAGATTACAGATAATGAACTGCAATATTTGTATGTATACTTAATAAGTATATGAAGACCAATGTTGTAAAAGAGAACAGCATTCTTACCACCGCGATATCGCCATAGAAAAATTCTGTGGGAAGGTTGAAGCCGTATGCTGTAATGACGACTGGATGGACAAGGTAGGCACAGTAGGTCAGGCGTCCGAGTGGGGCCCAGACTTTCCATGACAGGATAATATTTACTGGACCTGTTAAACAAGAAATCCCACTAACACATATTGATGCAAATTCAGGTA
>NW_022979446.1:21762-56152 GCF_902652985.1 Pecten maximus
GGGGGGGGGGGGGGGGGGGGGGGGGGGGGGGGGGGGGGGGGGGGGGGGGTGGGGGGGGGGCTGTTACTGTAAGAGGATATATGATAGAGGTTGTTTTTGTAAGAGGGTGTTTGATAGAGGTTGTTACTGTAAGAGGATGTATGATAGGGATTGTTTATATAAGAGGGTGTATGATAGAGGTTGTTATTGTAAAAGGATGTATGATAGAGGTTGTTACTGTAGGAAGATGTATGATAGAGATTGTTACTCTAAGATGATGTATCATAGAGGTTGTTACTGTAAGAGGATGTATTATAGAGGTTGTTACTGTAGGAGGATGTATGATAGAGGTTGTTACTGTAAGAGGATGTATGATAGAGATTGTTACTGTAAGAGGATGTATGATAGAGGTTGTTACTGTAGGAGGATGTATCATAGAGGTTTTTATTGTAAGAGGATGTATGATAGAGGTTGCTACTGTAAGCGGCTGTTTGATAGATGTTGTTTCTGTAAGAGGCTGTATGATAGAGGTTGTTTTTGTAAGAGGGTGTATGATAGAGGTTGTTTCTGTAAGAGGATGTATGGTAGAAGTTTTTTCTCTAAGAGGATGTATGATAGATGTTGTTACTGTAAGAGGGTGTATGATAGAGATTGTTTATATAAGAGGATGTATGATAGAGAATGTTACTGTAGGAGGATGTTTGATAGAGATTGTTTATATAAGAGGATGTATGATAGAGATTGTTTATATAAGAGAATGCATGATAGAGGTTGTTTTTGTAAGAGGGTGTATGATAGAGGTTGTTACTGTAAGAGGATGTATGATAGGGACTGTTTATATAAGAGGATGTATGATAGAGGTTGTTTTTGTAAGAGGGTGTATGATAGAGGTTGTTACTGTAAGAGGATGTATGATAGGGATTGTTTATATAAGAGGATGTATGATAGAGGTTGTTACTGTAGGAGGATGTATGATAGAGATTGTTACTGTAAGAGGATGTATGATAGGGATTGTTTATATAAGAGGATGTATGATAGAGGTTGTTACTGTGAGAGGATGTATGATAGAGGTTTTTTCTGTAAGAGGATGTATAATAATGTTAATTTACATGTTCATGTAAGGTACCTGTATTGGTAATATGTAATAATTACTCAATTGTTAAAACAAATACGATGATAACTTTGATATTATCTATATATATTCTCATATAAGCAATGAAAATAGACTTGTAAATATATCATAACAAAACAAAGGGTTTTAAGTAGGGTTTAAAAGATCTTCAATTAATGCATCATAACTTAAATATTTTTAAGTTGTTTAGTATTTTATACCCCAAAACTCACATACATCATTCTGCTGTGTTGATTTTAGATACGTGTGTATATGACATTATATTTTTGTGTTGAAGTACAAGTTTAAGAATCAATTAATTTATGTATGCATGCCATCAGGGATCTATACATAATAACAAGCTACATTTGTGTGTATATAGAATTCTGATATAACATACTTGTTTATTTAAATAAGAAAAAAACTATAGTATATACATTTATATCATGTTAAAATGTACACATATAGATGGATTAATAGATACTGAAATATTGACACTATAAGCTTTCTTTACCCTATATAGTATGTATTGTATACCTGAAGGCCATACTTGTGTACTGGTCACCTATAGCAACTTGTCATAATTGCACCGTCACAGCTATAGCCCCCTGGCCCCATCATCAGCTGTGAGAATAACACCATATGTGTTACCAACAGGACTGACAAGTAGGAACTATGTAAAACAGCTCAGCATTAATAATGCTGTTTAGTTTGCTTTTATTAACTGTTTCATCACAAGTTAGGGGGATCAATATTTTTTGGGGTATGCTATTATTTTATACATGAAATAATGACCCGGGTCGGTATTTTATGGTGGGGTCAATATTTTATATGACACCGGTTGTTAGCAACATTTAGCCGTATAAACAATCTGTTATGTAATATATTCACGCGCTTGCAACAAACGGATTCGCCTCTTAGAACAAAAGCACGCAGCCAAAATATGCATCGGGAAATGAAGTGATCCGTGGAAAATGGTTACACTGAGACGGAGCGAAGTGAAAACGTAGATATTTGGAAATAAAACAATACATGTTCCCGTTTAACTGTAATACACACGTTTCGTTTCGTTTTGATTTTGTTTCGGTTTGCTTTCGTTTCGTTTGGCTTTCGTTTCGTTTGGCTTTCGTTTCGTTTTGCTTTCGTTTCGTTTCTTTTTGCTTTCGTTTCGCACTTTACAGGTACCCGTATTACAGTAGACAGAACTATCATAGTGTGTTATCTATACTTGTGTGTGTGAAAAAGTAGATCCTTTATCTTGTTCAGCTGATTACTGTCCAGTCTGAGTGTAAAGTCGAGCTCTTCAACAGATGCAGGAAGGTTTAAAGGACAAACAACACCCCTGTAGTCCGTAAAAATATATTGAAGCTTTAGATTGTTTAGATTCAGGCTTAAGATTGTTGTGTAAATGGAGAGTTATATCAAAGTTGTACTTGTACACAAACAATGAAGTCAAGGTGAGTAACAATACTTTTGTGTTATTAACAAATGTGTTCCTGCTTAATAACATAATCAATAATTAAGCAGAAATCAATGCGTTATATGTTGATTAGTATATTGATTGTATATTTTGTAAAAAAAATCTTTCTCCGTGTCAGTTTTATTTTTTGTTGAATCGGTCTTTACCTGTTCTATAATAGTATGTATATCATTGATACAAATACCAGAGTGCTGCGCGTTGATATTCATATTTTTATTTCCAATAATTGTCGCCTCTTTTCAATTTCAGGGGAAAAGTATCAAAAATCAAAACTGTTCGTGTCAAAGGTCAAAACAGATATAGTCAACTCAAGGTAAGATAACAGGGCCTTTAACGTAGAGGTTACTTTAAAAAATTACCCGCATTTTATGGCAATGTATCAATGAACAGTTCGAAATGTATATCATATTGGTTCCTTACATAATACCATTGTGTTATTTCAGGCCAGACAACTAGTTCATTATTGGATCAAAATATGTACACACTCCGAAGTCCACTATGGGACAGAAACAGTACACATGACAAAGTTCACTATGGGATAGAAACAGTACACATGACAAAGTTCATTATGGGATATAAACCGAACACAGGTCAAAGTTCAACATGTGATATAAACAGTACACATAACAAAGTTCATTATGGGATAGAAACGGTACACATAAAGTTCACTATGGAATAGAAACAGTACACACAACAAAGTTCACTATTGGATAAAAAAAAACAGTATACATGACAAAGTTCACTATGGGATAGAAACAGTATACATGACAAAGTCCACTATGGAATAGAAACAGTATACATGACAAAGTTCATTATGGGATAGAAACAGCACACATGACAAAGTTCACTACGGGATAGAAGCAGTACACGTGACAAAGTTCACTATGGGATAGAAACAGCACACGTGACAAAGTTCACTATGGAATAAAAACAGTACACATGAGAAAGTTCACTATGGAATAGAAATAGTACACTTGACAAAATTCAGTAAGGGATAGAAACAGCACACGTGACAAAGTCAACTATGGGCTAGAAATAGTACACATGACGAAGGATATATCCTTGTTTGTATGCCCTTATCATCATTATCGTAGCGATACCGGTCTCTGTATCGTTTATATAATAACCGAATATATCCCTGTCTCTGTACCATTTATATAATTACCTTATATATCCGGTCTCTGCACCATTTATATAATTACCGTATATATCCCTGTCTCTGTACCATTTATATAATTACTGTATATATATATCTGTCTCTGTACCATTTATATAAGTACCGTATATATCCCTGTCTCTGTACCATTTATATAATTACTGTATATATATATCTGTCTCTGTACCATTTATATAATTACCGTATATATCCCTGTCTCTGTACCATTTATATAATTACTGTATATATATATCTGTCTCTGTACCATTTATATAATTACCGTATATATCCCTGTCTCTGTACCGTTTATATAATTACCGTATATATCCTGGTGTCTGTACCATTTATATAAGTACCGTATATATCCCTGTCTCTGTACCATTTATATAATTATCGTATATATCCCTGTCTCTGTACCATTTATATAATTACCTTATTTATATATCTGTCTCTGCACCATGTATATAATTACCGTATATATCCCTGTAACTGCATCGTTAATATAATTACCGTATATATCCCAGTTTCTGTACCTTTTATATTATTACCGTATATACCCCTGTCTCTGTACCTTTTATATAATTACCTTATATATCCGATCTCTGCACCATTTATATAATTACCGTATATATCCCTGTCTCTGTACCATTTATATAATTACCATATATATCCCTGTCTCTGTACCATTTATATAATAACCATATATATCTCTGTAACTGTGTCATTTATATAATTACCGTATATATCCTGGTGTCTGTACCTTTTATATAATTACCGTATATATCCCTGTCTCTGTACCGTTTATATAATTACCGTATATATCCCTGTCTCTGTACCATTAATATAATTACCGTATATATCCCTTTCTCTGTACCATTTATATAATTACCGTATACATCCCTGTAACTGTACCAGTTATATAATTACCGTATATATCCGGTCTCTGTACCATTTATATAATTACCGTATAAATCCCGGCGCCTGTACCATTTATATAATTACCGTATATATCCCAGTTGCTGTACCATTGATATAATTACCATATATCCGGTCTTTGTACCATTTATATCATTACCGTATATATCCCTGTCTCTGTACATTTTATATAAATACCGTATATATCCCTGTCTCTGTACCGTTTATATAATTACCGTATATATCCCTGTAACTGCATCCTTAATATAATTACCGTATATATCCCCGTCTCTGTACCTTTTATATAATTACCGTATATATCCCTGTCTCTGTACCTTTTATATAATTACCTTATATATCCGATCTCTGCACCATTTATATAATTACCGTATATATCCCTGTCTCTGTACCATTTATATAATTACCATATATATCCCTGTCTCTGTACCTTTTATATAATTACCATATATATCCCTGTAACTGTGCCATTTATATCATTACCGTATATATCCTGGCGTCTGTACCTTTTATATAATTACCTTATATATCCGATCTCTGCACCATTTATATAATTACCGTATATATCCCTGTCTCTGTACCATTTATATAATTACCATATATATCCCTGTCTCTGTACCATTTATATAATAACCATATATATCTCTGTAACTGTACCATTTATATAATTACCGTATATATCCTGGTGTCTGTACCTTTTATATAATTACCGTATATATCCCTGTCTCTGTACCGTTTATATAATTACCGTATATATCCCTGTCTCTGTACCATTAATATAATTACCGTATATATCCCTGTCTCTGTACCATTTATATAATTACCGTATACATCCCTGTAAATGTACCAGTTATATAATTACCGTATATATCACTGTCTCTGTACCGTTTATATAATTACCGTATATATCCCTGTCTCTGTACCATTAATATAATTACCGTATATATCCCTGTCTCTGTACCATTTATATAATTACCGTATACATCCCTGTAACTGTACCAGTTATATAATTACCGTATATATCCCGGTCTCTGTACCATTTATATAATTACCGTATAAATCCCGGCGCCTGTACCTTTTATATAATTACCGTATATATCCCAGTTGCTGTACCATTGATATAATTACCATATATCCGGTCTTTGTACCATTTATATCATTACCGTATATATCCCTGTCTCTGTACATTTTATATAAATACCGTATATATCCCTGTCTCTGCACCGTTTATATAATTACCGTATATATCCCTGTAACTGCATCCTTAATATAATTACCGTATATATCCCCGTCTCTGTACCTTTTATATAATTACCTTATATATCCGATCTCTGCACCATTTATATAATTACCGTATATATCCCTGTCTCTGTACCATTTATATAATTACCATATATATCCCTGTCTCTGTACCTTTTATATAATTACCATATATATCCCTGTAACTGTGCCATTTATATAATTACCGTATATATCCTGGTGTCTGTACCTTTTATATAATTACCGTATATATCCCTGTCTCTGTACCATTAATATAATTACCGTATATATCCCTGTCTCTGTACCATTGATATAATTACCGTATACATCCCTGTAAATGTACCAGTTATATAATTACCGTATATATCCCTGTCTCTGTACCGTTTATATAATTACCGTATATATCCCTGTCTCTGTACCATTAATATAATTACCGTATATATCCCTGTCTCTGTACCATTTATATAATTACCGTATACATCCCTGTAACTGTACCAGTTATATAATTACCGTATATATCCCGGTCTCTGTACCATTTATATAATTACCGTATAAATCCCGGCGCCTGTACCATTTATATAATTACCGTATATATCCCAGTTGCTGTACCATTGATATAATTACCATATATCCGGTCTTTGTACCATTTATATCATTACCGTATATATCCCTGTCTCTGTACATTTTATATAAATACCGTATATATCCCTGTCTCTGTACCGTTTATATAATTACCGTATATATCCCTGTAACTGCATCCTTAATATAATTACCGTATATATCCCTGTCTCTGTACCTTTTATATAATTACCGTATATATCCCTGTCTCTGTACCTTTTATATAATTACCTTAAATATCCGATCTCTGCACCATTTATATAATTACCGTATATATCCCTGTCTCTGTACCATTTATATAATTACCATATATATCCCTGTCTCTGTACCTTTTATATAATTACCATATATATCCCTGTAACTGTGCCATTTATATAATTACCGTATATATCCTGGTGTCTGTACCTTTTATATAATTACCTTATATATCCGATCTCTGCACCATTTATATAATTACCGTATATATCCCTGTCTCTGTACCATTTATATAATTACCATATATATCCCTGTCTCTGTACCATTTATATAATAACCATATATATCTCTGTAACTGTACCATTTATATAATTACCGTATATATCCTGGTGTCTGTACCTTTTATATAATTACCGTATATATCCCTGTCTCTGTACCATTAATATAATTACCGTATATATCCCTGTCTCTGTACCATTGATATAATTACCGTATACATCCCTGTAAATGTACCAGTTATATAATTACCGTATATATCCCTGTCTCTGTACCGTTTATATAATTACCGTATATATCCCTGTCTCTGTACCATTAATATAATTACCGTATATATCCCTGTCTCTGTACCATTTATATAATTACCGTATACATCCCTGTAACTGTACCAGTTATATAATTACCGTATATATCCCGGTCTCTGTACCATTTATATAATTACCGTATAAATCCCGGCGCCTGTACCATTTATATAATTACCGTATATATCCCAGTTGCTGTACCATTGATATAATTACCATATATCCGGTCTTTGTACCATTTATATCATTACCGTATATATCCCTGTCTCTGTACATTTTATATAAATACCGTATATATCCCTGTCTCTGTACCGTTTATATAATTACCGTATATATCCCTGTAACTGCATCCTTAATATAATTACCATATATATCCCTGTCTCTGTACCTTTTATATAATTACCATATATATCCCTGTAACTGTGCCATTTATATAATTACCGTATATATCCTGGTGTCTGTACCTTTTATATAATTACCTTATATATCCGATCTCTGTACCATTAATATAATTACCGTATATATCCCTGTCTCTGTACCATTTATATAATTACCGTATACATCCCTGTAACTGTACCAGTTATATAATTACCGTATATATCCCGGTCTCTGTACCATTTATATAATTACCGTATAAATCCCGGCGCCTGTACCATTTATATAATTACCGTATATATCCCAGTTGCTGTACCATTGATATAATTACCATATATCCGGTCTTTGTACCATTTATATCATTACCGTATATATCCCTGTCTCTGTACATTTTATATAAATACCGTATATATCCCTGTCTCTGTACCGTTTATATAATTACCGTATATATCCCTGTAACTGCATCCTTAATATAATTACCGTATATATCCCTGTCTCTGTACCTTTTATATAATCACCGTATATATCCCTGTCTCTGTACCTTTTATATAATTACCTTAAATATCCGATCTCTGCACCATTTATATAATTACCGTATATATCCCTGTCTCTGTACCATTTATATAATTACCATATATATCCCTGTCTCTGTACCTTTTATATAATTACCATATATATCCCTGTAACTGTGCCATTTATATAATTACCGTATATATCCTGGTGTCTGTACCTTTTATATAATTACCTTATATATCCGATCTCTGCGCCATTTATATAATTACCGTATATATCCCTGTCTCTGTACCATTTATATAATTACCATATATATCCCTGTCTCTGTACCATTTATATAATAACCATATATATCTCTGTAACTGTACCATTTATATAATTACCGTATATATCCTGGTGTCTGTACCTTTTATATAATTACCGTATATATCCCTGTCTCTGTACCATTAATATAATTACCGTATATATCCCTGTCTCTGTACCATTTATATAATTACCGTATACATCCCTGTAAATGTACCAGTTATATAATTACCGTATATATCCCTGTCTCTGTACCGTTTATATAATTACCGTATATATCCCTGTCTCTGTACCATTAATATAATTACCGTATATATCCCTGTCTCTGTACCATTTATATAATTACCGTATACATCCCTGTAACTGTACCAGTTATATAATTACCGTATATATCCCGGTCTCTGTACCATTTATATAATTACCGTATAAATCCCGGCGCCTGTACCATTTATATAATTACCGTATATATCCCAGTTGCTGTACCATTGATATAATTACCATATATCCGGTCTTTGTACCATTTATATCATTACCGTATATATCCCTGTCTCTGTACATTTTATATAAATACCGTATATATCCCTGTCTCTGTACCGTTTATATAATTACCGTATATATCCCTGTAACTGCATCCTTAATATAATTACCATATATATCCCTGTCTCTGTACCTTTTATATAATTACCATATATATCCCTGTAACTGTGCCATTTATATAATTACCGTATATATCCTGGTGTCTGTACCTTTTATATAATTACCTTATATATCCGATCTCTGCACCATTTATATAATTACCGTATATATCCCTGTCTCTGTACCATTTATATAATTACCATATATATCCCTGTCTCTGTACCATTTATATAATAACCATATATATCTCTGTAACTGTACCATTTATATCATTACCGTATATATCCTGGTGTCTGTACCTTTTATATAATTACCGTATATATCCCTGTCTCTGTACCATTAATATAATTACCGTATATATCCCTGTCTCTGTACCATTGATATAATTACCGTATACATCCCTGTAAATGTACCAGTTATATAATTACCGTATATATCCCTGTCTCTGTACCGTTTATATAATTACCGTATATATCCCTGTCTCTGTACCATTAATATAATTACCGTATATATCCCTGTCTCTGTACCATTTATATAATTACCGTATACATCCCTGTAACTGTACCAGTTATATAATTACCGTATATATCCCGGTCTCTGTACCATTTATATAATTACCGTATAAATCCCGGCGCCTGTACCATTTATATAATTACCGTATATATCCCAATTGCTGTACCATTGATATAATTACCATATATCCGGTCTTTGTACCATTTATATCATTACCGTATATATCCCTGTCTCTGTACATTTTATATAAATACCGTATATATCCCTGTCTCTGTACCGTTTATATAATTACCGTATATATCCCTGTAACTGCATCCTTAATATAATTACCGTATATATCCCTGTCTCTGTACCTTTTATATAATTACCGTATATATCCCTGTCTCTGTACCTTTTATATAATTACCTTATATATCCGATCTCTGCACCATTTATATAATTACCGTATATATCCCTGTCTCTGTACCATTTATATAATTACCATATATATCCCTGTCTCTGTACCTTTTATATAATTACCATATATATCCCTGTAACTGTGCCATTTATATAATTACCGTATATATCCTGGTGTCTGTACCTTTTATATAATTACCTTATATATCCGATCTCTGCACCATTTATATAATTACCGTATATATCCCTGTCTCTGTACCATTTATATAATTACCATATATATCCCTGTCTCTGTACCATTTATATAATAACCATATATATCTCTGTAACTGTACCATTTATATAATTACCGTATATATCCTGGTGTCTGTACCTTTTATATAATTACCGTATATATCCCTGTCTCTGTACCATTAATATAATTACCGTATATATCCCTGTCTCTGTACCATTGATATAATTACCGTATACATCCCTGTAAATGTACCAGTTATATAATTACCGTATATATCCCTGTCTCTGTACCGTTTATATAATTACCGTATATATCCCTGTCTCTGTACCATTAATATAATTACCGTATATATCCCTGTCTCTGTACCATTTATATAATTACCGTATACATCCCTGTAACTGTACCAGTTTTATAATTACCGTATATATCCCGGTCTCTGTACCATTTATATAATTACCGTATAAATCCCGGCGCCTGTACCATTTATATAATTACCGTATATATCCCAGTTGCTGTACCATTGATATAATTACCATATATCCGGTCTTTGTACCATTTATATCATTACCGTATATATCCCTGTCTCTGTACATTTTATATCAATACCGTATATATCCCTGTCTCTGTACCGTTTATATAATTACCGTATATATCCCTGTAACTGCATCCTTAATATAATTACCGTATATATCCCTGTCTCTGTACCTTTTATATAATTACCGTATATATCCCTGTCTCTGTACCTTTTATATAATTACCTTATATATCCGATCTCTGCACCATTTATATAATTACCGTATATATCCCTGTCTCTGTACCATTTATATAATTACCATATATATCCCTGTCTCTGTACCTTTTATATAATTACCATATATATCCCTGTAACTGTGCCATTTATATAATTACCGTATATATCCTGGTGTCTGTACCTTTTATATAATTACCTTATATATCCGATCTCTGCACCATTTATATAATTACCGTATATATCCCTGTCTCTGTACCATTTATATAATTACCATATATATCCCTGTCTCTGTACCATTTATATAATAACCATATATATCCCTGTAACTGTACCATTTATATAATTACCGTATATATCCTGGTGTCTGTACCTTTTATATAATTACCGTATATATCCCTGTCTCTGTACCGTTTATATAATTACCGTATATATCCCTGTCTCTGTACCATTAATATAATTACCGTATATATCCCTGTCTCTGTACCATTTATATAATTACCGTATACATCCCTGTAAATGTACCAGTTATATAATTACCGTATATATCCCGGTCTCTGTACCATTTATATAATTACCGTATAAATCCCGGCGCCTGTACCATTTATATAATTGCCGTATATATCCCAGTTGCTGTACCATTGATATAATTACCATATATCCGGTCTTTGTACCATTTATATAATTACCGTATATATCCCTGTCTCTGTACATTTTATATCAATACCGTATATATCCCGGTCTCTGTACCATTTACCTAATTACCGTATATATCCCTGTCTCTGTACCATGTATATAATTACTGTATATATATGTCTGTCTCTGTACCATTTATATAAGTACCGTATATATCCATGTCTCTGTACCATTTATATAATTACTGTATATATATATATCTGTCTCTGTACCATTTATATATTACCGTATATATCCCTGTCTCTGTACCATTTATATAATTACTGTATATATATATATATATATCTGTCTCTGTACCATTTATATAATTACCGTATATATCCCTGTCTCTGTACCATTTATATAATTACCTTATATATATATCTGTCTCTGCACCATGTATATAATTACCGTATATATCCCTGTAACTGCATCCTTAATATAATTACCGTATATATCCCCGTCTCTGTACCTTTTATATAATTACCGTATATATCCCTGTCTCTGTACCTTTTATATAATTACCTTATATATCCGATCTCTGCACCATTGATATAATTACCGTATATATCCCTGTCTCTGTACCATTTATATCATTACCATATATATCCCTGTCTCTGTACCTTTTATATAATTACCATATATATCCCTGTAACTGTGCCATTTATATAATTACCGTATATATCCTGGTGTCTGTACCTTTTATATAATTACCGTATATATCCCTGTCTCTGTTCCGTTTATATAATTACCGTATATATCCCTGTCTCTGTACCATTAATATAATTACCGTATATATCCCTGTCTCTGTACCATTTATATAATTACCGTATACATCCCTGTAACTGTACCATTTATATAATTATCGTATATATCCCGGTCTCTGTACCATTTATATAATTACCGTATAAATCCCAGCGCCTGTCCCATTTATATAATTACCGTATATATCCCAGTTGCTGTACCATTGATATAATTACCATATATCCGGTCTTTGAACCATTTATATAATTACCGTATATATCCCTGTGTCTGTACATTTGATATAATTATCGTATATATCCCGGTCTCTGTACCATTTACCTAATTACCGTATATATCCCTGTCTCTGTACCATGTATATAATTACTGTATATATATATCTGTCTCGGTACCATTTATATCAGTACCGTATATATCCCTGTCTCTGTACCATTTATATAATTACTGTATATATATCTGTCTCTGTACCATTTATATAATTACCGTATATATCCCTGTCTCTGTACCATTTATATAATTACTGTATATATATATCTGTCTCTGTACCATTTATATAAGTACCGTATATATCCCTGTCTCTGTACCATTTATATAATTACCTTATATATATATCTGTCTCTGCACCATGTATATAATTACCGTATATATCCCTGTAACTGCATCGTTAATATAATTACCGTATATATCCCCGTCTCTGTACCTTTTATATAATTACCGTATATATCCCTGTCTCTGTACCTTTTATATAATTACCGTATATATCCCTGTCTCTGTACCATTTATATAATTACCTTATATATATATCTGTCTTTGCACCATGTATATAATTACCGTATATATCCCTGTAACTGCATCCTTAATATAATTACCGTATATATCCCCGTCTCTGTACCTTTTATATAATTACCGTATATATCCCTGTCTCTGTACCTTTTATATAATTACCTTATATATCCGATCTCTGCACCATTGATATAATTACCGTATATATCCCTGTCTCTGTACCATTTATATCATTACCATATATATCCCTGTCTCTGTACCTTTTATATAATTACCATATATATCCCTGTAACTGTGCCATTTATATAATTACCGTATATATCCCTGTCTCTGTACATTTTATATCAATACCGTATATATCCCGGTCTCTGTACCATTTACCTAATTACCGTATATATCCCTGTCTCTGTACCATGTATATAATTACTGTATATATATATATATATCTGTCTCTGTACCATTGATATAATTACCGTATATATCCCTGTCTCTGTACCATTTATATATTACCGTATATATCCCTGTCTCTGTACCATTTATATAATTACTGTATATATATATATATATCTGTCTCTGTACCATTTATATAATTACCGTATATATCCCTGTCTCTGTACCATTTATATAATTACCTTATATATATATCTGTCTCTGCACCATGTATATAATTACCGTATATATCCCTGTAACTGCATCCTTAATATAATTACCGTATATATCCCCGTCTCTGTACCTTTTATATAATTACCGTATATATCCCTGTCTCTGTACCTTTTATATAATTACCTTATATATCCGATCTCTGCACCATTGATATAATTACCGTATATATCCCTGTCTCTGTACCATTTATATCATTACCATATATATCCCTGTCTCTGTACCTTTATATAATTACCATATATATCCCTGTAACTGTGCCATTTATATAATTACCGTATATATCCTGGTGTCTGTACCTTTTATATAATTACCGTATATATCCCTGTCTCTGTTCCGTTTATATAATTACCGTATATATCCCTGTCTCTGTACCATTAATATAATTACCGTATATATCCCTGTCTCTGTACCATTTATATAATTACCGTATACATCCCTGTAACTGTACCATTTATATAATTATCGTATATATCCCGGTCTCTGTACCATTTATATAATTACCGTATAAATCCCAGCGCCTGTTCCATTTATATAATTACCGTAAATATCCCAGTTGCTGTACCATTGATATAATTACCATATATCCGGTCTTTGAACCATTTATATAATTACCGTATATATCCCTGTGTCTGTACATTTGATATAATTATCGTATATATCCCGGTCTCTGTACCATTTACCTAATTACCGTATATATCCCTGTCTCTGTACCATGTATATAATTACTGTATATATATATCTGTCTCTGTACCATTTATATCAGTACCGTATATATCCCTGTCTCTGTACCATTTATATAATTACTGTATATATATCTGTCTCTGTACCATTTATATAATTACCGTATATATCCCTGTCTCTGTACCATTTATATAATTACTGTATATATATATCTGTCTCTGTACCATTTATATAAGTACCGTATATATCCCTGTCTCTGTACCATTTATATAATTACCTTATATATATATCTGTCTCTGCACCATGTATATAATTACCGTATATATCCCTGTAACTGCATCGTTAATATAATTACCGTATATATCCCCGTCTCTGTACCTTTTATATAATTACCGTATATATCCCTGTCTCTGTACCTTTTATATAATTACCGTATATATCCCTGTCTCTGTACCATTTATATAATTACCTTATATATATATCTGTCTTTGCACCATGTATATAATTACCGTATATATCCCTGTAACTGCATCCTTAATATAATTACCGTATATATCCCCGTCTCTGTACCTTTTATATAATTACCGTATATATCCCTGTCTCTGTACCTTTTATATAATTACCTTATATATCCGATCTCTGCACCATTGATATAATTACCGTATATATCCCTGTCTCTGTACCATTGATATCATTACCATATATATCCCTGTCTCTGTACCTTTTATATAATTACCATATATATCCCTGTAACTGTGCCATTTATATAATTACCGTATATATCCTGGTGTCTGTACCTTTTATATAATTACCGTATATATCCCTGTCTCTGTTCCGTTTATATAATTACCGTATATATCCCTGTTTCTGTACCATTAATATAATTACCGTATATATCCCTGTCTCTGTACCATTTATATAATTACCGTATACATCCCTGTAACTGTACCATTTATATAATTATCGTATATATCCCGGTCTCTGTACCATTTATATAATTACCGTATAAATCCCAGCGCCTGTCCCATTTATATAATTACCGTATATATCCCAGTTGCTGTACCATTGATATAATTACCATATATCCGGTCTTTGAACCATTTATATAATTACCGTATATATCCCTGTGTCTGTACATTTGATATAATTATCGTATATATCACGGTCTCTGTACCATTTACCTAATTACCGTATATATCCCTGTCTCTGTACCGTTTATATAATTACTGTATATATATCTGTCTCTGTACCATTTATATAATTACCGTATATATCCCTGTCTCTGTACCATTTATAAAATTACCGTATATATCCCTGTCTCTGTACCATTTATATAATTACCGTATATATCCCTGTCTCTGTACCATTTATATAATTACCTTATATATATATCTGTCTTTGCACCATGTATATAATTACCGTATATATCCCTGTAACTGCATCCTTAATATAATTACCGTATATATCCCCGTCTCTGTACCTTTTATATAATTACCGTATATATCCCTGTCTCTGTACCTTTTATATAATTACCTTATATATCCGATCTCTGCACCATTGATATAATTACCGTATATATCCCTGTCTCTGTACCATTTATATCATTACCATATATATCCCTGTCTCTGTACCTTTTATATAATTACCATATATATCCCTGTAACTGTGCCATTTATATAATTACCGTATATATCCTGGTGTCTGTACCTTTTATATAATTACCGTATATATCCCTGTCTCTGTTCCGTTTATATAATTACCGTATATATCCCTGTTTCTGTACCATTAATATAATTACCGTATATATCCCTGTCTCTGTACCATTTATATAATTACCGTATACATCCCTGTAACTGTACCATTTATATAATTATCGTATATATCCCGGTCTCTGTACCATTTATATAATTACCGTATAAATCCCAGCGCCTGTCCCATTGATATCATTACCGTATATATCCCAGTTGCTGTACCATTGATATAATTACCATATATCCGGTCTTTGAACCATTTATATAATTACCGTATATATCCCTGTGTCTGTACATTTGATATAATTATCGTATATATCCCGGTCTCTGTACCATTTACCTAATTACCGTATATATCCCTGTCTCTGTACCGTTTATATAATTACTGTATATATATCTGTCTCTGTACCATTTATATAATTACCGTATATATCCCTGTCTCTGTACCATTGATAAAATTACCGTATATATCCCTGTCTCTGTACCATTTATATAATTACCGTATATATCCCTGTCTCTGTACCATTTATATAATTACCATATATATCCCTGTCTCTGTACCTTTTATATAATTACCATATATATCCCTGTAACTGTGCCATTTATATAATTACCGTATATATCCCGGTCGTACCATTTATATAATTACCTTATAAATCCCAGCGCCTGTCCCCTTGATATAATTACCCTATATTCCCCTTTTTTTCTTACCCTTATTAATTACCCTATTTCCCGGGCTTTAACCATTTATATAATTACCGTATATATCCCGTGTCGGACTTTTATTAATTATGTATATATCCGGTCTTGTCCATTTACCAAAAACCCCTATTATCCCTGTTCTGTACCGTTTAATAAATTTCTGTATATAATCTGTTTCTGTACCATTTATAAATTTCCCTATATTTTCCCCCCCTTTTGTCCTTTATAAAATTAGTATATATCCCCTCTCTGTACCATTTTTAATAATTAACCCTATTATCCCTGTCTCTGTCCATTTATAAATTCCTTATATTATCTGTCTCTGCCCCCATTATATAATTTCCGTATATTCCCCGTAAAATGCATCGTTAATATAATTACCGTATATATCCCCGTCTCTGTACCTTTTATATAATTACCGTATATATCCCTGTCTCTGTACCTTTTATATAATTACCTTATATATCCGATCTCTGCACCATTTATATAATTACCGTATATATCCCTGTCTCTGTACCATTTATATAATTACTATATATATCCCTGTCTCTGTACCTTTTATATAATTACCATATATATCCCTGTAACTGTGCCATTTATATAATTACCGTATATATCCTGGTGTCTGTACCTTTTATATAATTACCGTATATATCCCTGTCTCTGTTCCGTTTATATAATTACCGTATATATCCCTGTCTCTGTACCATTAATATAATTACCGTATATATCCCTGTCTCTGTACCATTTATATAATTACCGTATACATCCCTGTAACTGTACCATTTATATAATTATCGTATATATCCCGGTCTCTGTACCATTTATATAATTACCGTATAAATCCCAGCGCCTGTACCATTTATATAATTACCGTATATATCCCAGTTGCTGTACCATTGATATAATTACCATATATCCGGTCTTTGAACCATTTATATAATTACCGTATATATCCCTGTCTCTGTACATTTGATATAATTACCGTATATATCCCGGTCTCTGTACCATTTACCTAATTACCGTATATATCCCTGTCTCTGTACCATGTATATAATTACTGTATATATATATCTGTCTCTGTACCATTTATATCAGTACCGTACATATCCCTGTCTCTGTACCATTTATATAATTACTGTATATATATATCTGTCTCTGTACCATTTATATAATTACCGTATATATCCCTGTCTCTGTACCATTTATATAATTACTGTATATATATATATCTGTCTCTGTACCATTTATATAATTACCGTATATATCCCTGTCTCTGTACCATTTATATAATTACCTTATATATATATCTGTCTCTGCCCCATGTATATAATTACCGTATATATCCCTGTAACTGCATCGTTAATATAATTACCGTATATATCCCCGTCTCTGTACCTTTTATATAATTATCGTATATATCCCTGTCTCTGTACCTTTTATATAATTACTTTATATATCCGATCTCTGCACCATTTATATAATTACCGTATATATCCCTGTCTCTGTACCATTTATATAATTACTATATATATCCCTGTCTCTGTAGCTTTTATATAATTACCATATATATCCCTGTAACTGTGCAATTTATATAATTACCGTATATATCCTGGTGTCTGTACCTTTTATATAATTACCGTATATATCCCTGTCTCTGTTCCGTTTATATAATTACCGTATATATCCCTGTCTCTGTACCATTAATATAATTACCGTATATATCCCTGTCTCTGTACCATTTATATAATTACGTATACATCCCTGTAACTGTACCAGTTATATAATTACCGTATATATCCCGGTCTCTGTACCATTTATATAATTACCGTATAAATCCCGGCGCCTGTACCATTTATATAATTACCGTATATATCCCAGTTGCTGTACCATTGATATAATTACCATATATCCGGTCTTTGTACCATTTATATAATTACCGTATATATCCCTGTCTCTGTACATTTGATATAATTACCGTATATATCCCAGTCTCTGTACCATTTACCTAATTACCGTATATATCCCTGTCTCTGTACCATGTATATAATTACTGTATATATATATCTATCTCTGTACCATTTATATAAGTACCGTATATATCCCTGTCTCTGTACCATTAATATAATTACTGTATATATATCTGTCTCTGTACCATTTATATAATTACCGTATATATCCCTATCTCTGTACCATTTATATAATTACTGTATATATATATATATCTGTCTCTGTACCATTTATATAATTACCGTATATATCCCTGTCTCTGTACCATTTATATAATTACCTTATATATATATCTGTCTCTGCACCATGTATATAATTACCGTATATATCCCTGTAACTGCATCGTTAATATAATTACCGTATATATCCCCGTCTCTGTACCTTTTATATAATTACCGTATATACCCCTGTCTCTGTACCTTTTATATAATTACCTTATATATCCGATCTCTGCACCATTTATATAATTACCGTATATATCCCTGTCTCTGTACCATTTATATAATTACTATATATATCCCTGTCTCTGTAGCTTTTATATAATTACCATATATATCCCTGTAACTGTGCAATTTATATAATTACCGTATATATCCTGGTGTCTGTACCTTTTATATAATTACCGTATATATCCCTGTCTCTGTTCCGTTTATATAATTACCGTATATATCCCTGTCTCTGTACCATTAATATAATTACCGTATATATCCCTGTCTCTGTACCATTTATATCATTATGTATACATCCCTGTAACTGTACCAGTTATATAATTACCGTATATATCCCGGTCTCTGTACCATTTATATAATTACCGTATAAATCCCGGCGCCTGTACCATTTATATAATTACCGTATATATCCCAGTTGCTGTAACATTGATATAATTACCATATATCCGGTCTTTGTACCATTTATATAATTACCGTATATATCCCTGTCTCTGTACATTTGATATAATTACCGTATATATCCCAGTCTCTGTACCATTTACCTAATTACCGTATATATCCCTGTCTCTGTACCATGTATATAATTACTGTATATATATATCTATCTCTGTACCATTTATATAAGTACCGTATATATCCCTGTCTCTGTACCATTTATATAATTACTGTATATATATCTGTCTCTGTACCATTTATATAATTACCGTATAGATCCCTATCTCTGTACCATTTATATAATTACTGTATATATATATATATCTGTCTCTGTACCATTTATATAATTACCGTATATATCCCTGTCTCTGTACCATTTATATAATTACCTTATATATATATCTGTCTCTGCACCATGTATATAATTACCGTATATATCCCTGTAACTGCATCGTTAATATAATTACCGTATATATCCCCGTCTCTGTACCTTTTATATAATTACCGTATATACCCCTGTCTCTGTACCTTTTATATAATTACCTTATATATCCGATCTCTGCACCATTTATATAATTACCGTATATATCCCTGTCTCTGTACCATTTATATAATTACCATATATATCCCTGTCTCTGTACCTTTTATATAATTACCATATATATCCCTGTAACTGTGCCATTTATATAATTACCGTATATATCCTGGTGTCTGTACCTTTTATATAATTACCGTATATATCCCTGTCTCTGTACCGTTTATATAATTACCGTCTATATCCCTGTCTCTGTACCATTTATATAATTACCGTATACATCCCTGTAACTGTACCATTTATATAATTACCGTATATATCCCGGTCTCTGTACCATTTATATAATTACCGTATAAATCCCGGCGCCTGTACCATTTATATAATTACCGTATATATCCCAGTTGCTGTACCATTGATATAATTACCATATATCCGGTCTTTGTACCATTTATATAATTACCGTATATATCCCGGTCTCTGTACCATTTACCTAATTACCGTATATATCCCTGTCTCTGTACCATGTATATAATTACTGTGTATATATATATCTGTCTCTCTACCATTTATATAAGTACCGTATATATCCCTGTCTCTGCACCATGTATATTATTACCGTATATATCCCTGTAACTGCATCGTTAATATAATTACCGTATATATCCCCGTCTCTGTACCTTTTATATAATTACCGTATATACCCCTGTCTCTGTACCTTTTATATAATTACCATATATATCCCTGTAACTGTGCCATTTATATAATTACCGTATATATCCTGGTGTCTGTACCATTTATATAATTACCGTATATATCCCTGTCTCTGTACCGTTTATATAATTACCGTATATACCCCTCTCTCTGTACCTTTTATATAATTACCATATATATCCCTGTGACTGTGCCATTTATATAATTACCGTATATATTCTGGTGTCTGTACCATTTATATAATTACCGTATATATCCCTGTCTCTGTACCGTTTATATAATTACCGTATATATCCCTGTCTCTGTACCATTAGTATAATTACCGTATATATCCCTGTCTCTGTACCATTGATATAATTACCGTATACATCCCTGTAACTGTACCATTTATATAATTACCGTATATATCTCGATCTATGTACCATTTATATAATTACCGTATATATCCCTGTAACTGTACCATTTATATAATTACCGTATATATCTCGATCTATGTACCATTGATATAATTACCGTATATATCCCTGTAACTGTACCATTTATATAATTACCGTATATATCCCTGTAACTGTACCATTTATATAATTACTGTATATATACCGGTCTCTGTACGTTTAAATTGTACATAAGTCCCCATGTGTACCTTTTAGGGACCAACCAACCAATTGTTTTTCCATAGACTACAGTGTTAACGTTTTAGAGTATCTCATTTAAATTCTTGAATTCAATTGGAAAATTATCATTTATAACAAAAGTATAGGGTCTCATATAACACTTGATTACAAAAAAAAATGTTGGATCCTTCAGCTCTAATTCTTTCCAGGGTAGCCATTTTTAAATTGGGTGAATTCCGCAGTAAAAATTCTTAGAAATCTAAAATTTTCACCTGTTACTTATCATGACCTCTACTTTAAAAAAAACTGACTTACCAAATGTATATCAACATTACCTATGGGTAGTTATCTATCAGGCTACATATCTATTTTGGAACTTCATAATATACTGGCCAATCAGTGGCTGCCAGACATTTTATCTTTGGCTCAACATTCTATACACAGGGGCAAGTTTCAAAAGTCTATTTTTCAATTGGTTGGTTGTTCCCTTTATGACAATAATTCCGTATATATCCCGATCTGTTAGTCCTTTACGTCACTAAGGATTGTACGGTATTTGGACTATATGTATGCGGTAGCATGACCGCAGTTGGCAACGAGCATTTTCTATGGTTAGCGCGCTAGCAAGATAAGCTTAAATTTACATTGCATCAGACAGGGGAAGCAACTTGAGAGGAAGTAGATGTTATTATATTTGAAATGAAATACCGCAAGTAGCATCGCCCCAGAGAACATTCCTGGATCAGATTTTGATAGTCTCAAAATTGCATCGATATCGTTAAAGTTTAACCGGTGTTGCATTTTTATTTCCTTTTTTGGCTAATCAATTGCACACTGGTCGTCCCGAATGCAAACGTTTTTCGGAGAGATTTCTTCACATACGTTTATTTTTCCAAACTGGCTGATTTTCATACCACTTTACAGTTCCCGCTGTGGTTTAAGCCACATACTCCCGACGAAACCTATATCAATGTTTACATTTTGAGCTTTTTACAGTTTTCGGACTTGATACATACCTAACAAATTATCGTGAATCAGAAACTGAAAGAAAATGTGTATTTATGAAAGTATACGGGGAATTAAAAAAAATAATAATAACTGTGGCTGCCGGACCAAGTTTCTCTGAAACTTAGTCCCACAATGCAACGGCGGGTTGTAGAGTCCATACAAAATGGCGAAACGCCGCAAGCGTGGAACTGCGAAAACGCAGACAGGTTCTGCCAAAAAAAGACGCAAGACTAAGCGAGAAAAGAAAAGGGAATATATTCCAATTCCGATTTTGCCGGATGTCTTCATCTTCATCGATCTAAAATTTTATCTGTGCTTTGTTGCATGCATATTGCTACATTTTAAAATTACGTATTTAAATGTAATCTATGTTTGTTTATTTTGTTCAGTTATTACGCGAAAGTTCTGTTAATACGTTTAAATTAAAGCATTATTAGGCAAAGTTCAGGTGTGCTCGATATGTCAACAACGGCCATGATGTGTGTTGGTTATGTGCAGCGCATGTTAGGTCAAATCTCGCGATCAATATAAATGCGGCGAGTTATTTTTATACACTGATGTCTCAAGGACTCCACCGGTCAAGCGTCCAGACCAGAGGTCATTTTTATGTTAGGAGAGCATGATTGAGTTTCTAGAATTGCCATTAATACATGTGTGCAACTAGAATTTTAGGTTGTTTGGGAGTATGTGGCTTTAATACATTGTAACGATTCGGTAGTGTTCATTTCACGTGGCCAGTGTTTAGTGTATTCGATTCAATCGGACACCTGGATAAATTCTCAGAATTGGCAAAAATTTTAGTCTTTTGTTGATTGCAATTTTTTTCTGTTTTCATCAGCAGAATTTCAATATTCAAACTTATCAAATCACACTGTAACAGGCGACAGAACAGGGGGTGGGGGATTTATTTTAATAAATCGATATATTTAGAAATATTAGATAGCATTTAAAAAAACACTATGCTAGGGCCATATAATACAATAAGCCTCAGACGTACTCGTGAACCCTTAAATCCAAAATGGTTCCTATATACGACCCTGAAACCGTTTCCAATTTAAAAAGAGTTACAATTATAGCAACTTACACGCATTCTCGTCTGAATATTTCTTCATTTTCAACTACATCATGGGTATCTTGAAGACAATACATATATATATGATTGACTCAATACATGATTATGTTGATATTTTTAAACGTAATCTTTGACAGTTTGCAGAAATGATAATTAATCAGATGTTTATTTGACACAAAGATTATTCAAAAGACAGCAACGCTTGGGACAGTAAAGTTTATATAGACAGAAAGAAGAGAGAGGGATCTAGAAAGAGAACAGAAAGTAAAAGAATAGAATAATGTATTTCAACAATATGCCTGTCTGCCTGTGGAAGTCGACAGGCAGGCAGACGGACTGCACCTTGATTGGCAATATATGTAAAGTAATTTTAATACCGTGCTACATGATTTTATATTCTTAAAGGTATCAGATTATAGATCAAACAATGGTAAAATAAAAATGTTTGAATTTACGTGTGTAAAAAGTCGTGTCAAATTAATAACCCATACTTTCTAGTTAGAATGTGTATGTCGTATGAAAATTTTAAGTCGTTTTTGACATTTTTAGTTTGGGCATAAACTATCTATATATACTATGTATCGCAGGCTTAATTTTTATAGTTCGCTGGGTTTTTAGCTCACCTGGACCGAAGGTCCGTTGAGCTTATGTCATGGCGCAGCGTCCGTCGTCCTTCCGTCGTCCGTCAACATTTGCTTTAATTGCTAGTAGTCAAAACGTTCTCATTGAATTTTGACCAAATTTGGCCAGAAACATCCTTGGCAGAAGGGATCAGATTTTTCATAAATGGTGACTCTGACCCCCGAGGGACCAATGGGGCGGGGCCTAATAGGGGAAATAGAGGTGATGCCTTTAAATCGCTACTAGCCATACAGTTATGAATGGATTTGAATTCAATTTAGTCAGAAACATCCTTGGGGGAAAGGGAACAGATATTGCATAAATGGTGACTATGACTCCCAAGGAGCCAAATGGGCGGGGCACAATAGGGGAAATACAGGTTATTCCTTTAAATCGCGACTTGTCATTAAGTTATGAATTGATTTGAACCTTATTTAGTCAGAAACATCTTTGGGGAAAAAGGGAACAGATTTCGCATCAATGGTGAATCTGACCCCTAAGGGGCCGCAGAGGCGGGGCCCAATAGGAGGAATTGAGGTAATTCCTTTAAATCATTACTAGTCATAAAGCTATGAATTGATTTGAATCCAATTAAGTCAGAAACATCCTTGGGGAAAGGGGAACAGCTAGTGCATGAATGGTGACTCTGACCCCGGAGTGGCCAAAGGGGCGGGGCCAAATAGGGGAATTGAGGTAATGCCTTTAAATCGCTACTAGCCGTAAAGTTATGAATGGATTTGAACCCAATTTAGTCAGGAATATTCTTGGTGGAAGGGGAACAGATGTTGCATAAATGGTGACTCTGACACTGGAGGGGCCAAAGGGGCGGGGGCCTATTAGGGGAAATAGACGTATTGCCTTTAAATCCCTACTTGTCATAAAGTTATGAATGGATTGGAACTTATTTTGGTTAGAAACATCTTTGGCAGAAGGGGATACAATTTTGCATAAATGGTGACTTTGACCCCCATGGGGCCATAGGGGCGGGGCCAAATAGGGAAAATTGAGGTAATTCTTTTAAATTGCTAATAGTCATAAAGTTATGAATGGATTTTAACTTAATTTGGTCAGAAACATCATTGGAGGAAGAGGAACAGGTTTTGCATAAATGGTGACTCTGACTCCCATGGGGCAATAGGGGCGTGGCCCGATAGGGGAAATAGAGGTAATGCCTTTAAATCGTTACTAGTCATAAAGTTATGAATGGATTTTAACTTAATTTGGTCAGAAACATCCTTGGAGGAAGAGGAACAGGTTTTGCATAAATGGTGACTCTGACTTCAATGGGGCCATAGGGGCGGGCCAAATAGGGAAAATTGAGGTAATTCGTTTAAATTGCTACTAGCCATAAAGTTATGAATGGATTTGAACCAATTTAGTCAGGAATATCCTGGAGGAAAGAGGAACATATATTACATAAATGATGACTCTGACTCCCATGGGGCCATAGGGGCGTGGGCCGATAGGGGAAATAGAAGTAATGCCTTTAAATCGGTACTAGTCATAAAGTTATGAATGGATTTTAACTTAATTTTGTCAGAAACATCCTTGGAGGAAGAGGAACAGGTTTTGCATAAATGGTGACTCTGACTTCAATGGGGCCATAGGGTCGTGGCCCGATAGGGGAAATAGAGGTAATGCCTTTAAAATTGCTACTAGCCATAAACTTATGAATGGATTTTAACTTAATTTGGTCAGAAACATAATTGGAGGAAGAGGAACAGGTTTTGCATCAATGGTAACTCTGACTTCAATGGGGCCATAGGGGCGTGGCCCGATAGGGGAAATAGAGGTAAAGCCTTTAAAATTGCTACAAGTCATAGAGTTTTGAATGCGTGTTGTAAACTTAGAGAGTCTAGACTTTGTTATCTCTTTAAAGCAGTTTATTCTTGGATGTTTAACTTAGACTTTGACCTTTACATCGTTACCGTACATCGTTTTGTTTCTTATCATGGCTTCTGTAATCTTTACATCATTACCGTATACTGCCCCCTGTATGTGTTCCCTTTACATCAAAACCATATATACCCTGCATGTGTTCCATTTACATCATTACAGTATATAACCCTGTTTGTGTTCCCTTTACCTCATTCCTGTATGTACATTTTATTGTATCCCTTTATGTTTTCATTAATACCGTATATATGCCTGTCACTGTGCATATTCCATTAAACCGCTATATTGATTTTAGCTCACCTGTCTAAATTGTAAGTGAACTTATACCATGCCGAAACATTTAGTAGAGATATAGACCAATTTTACTATGTTTTATCTGTTTAATTGAGCTATTTACCTGGTACTTAAAAAGTAAGTATACATATTTCTACATTGAAACTAAAAACATACTAATTTTAACAGGTTGGCGCTAGTAGATCAACATGTTACAATATGATTTGTAGTTTATTGGATATGTAAATGAAAAATAAATAAATGAAATAGTAATAATGATTATTTCATTTCATTAACAATCTAGAAATTCCTTTTAATGTATGTAAACATGTAAAAACAAGACAACAAAGAATACCGACATAATAATGGAACAAAGGCAAGGTAAAAATGAAAATGGCAATAGTCAAGCATATTGCAGATAAACCACTAGAAGCCCCAGGTACTGCGGAAGAGTATGCGTTTTCTACGGCATCGACAAAGGGAAAATCACTAATGAGAGTAAGGGGTGCCATCGGAACCAAGCATATCAAAAAGCATAAAACACAACAGACTTCATACCGGATAAGGGAGTAGAACATTTCCAAATAGATAATGATGTCGACCAAACAATTTTCCCTTTGCCTTCATGAAACTGCGTCCATCGATATCACTAGACTGCCACCTCTGGGTTGTGAGTTCGAAACCAACGTGGGTCAGTTGCATGGTACTGACCGTAGGACGGTAGTTTTTCTCCGGATACTCCGGCTTTCCTCCACCTCCAAAACCTGGCACGTCCTTAAATGACCCTGGCTGTTAATAGGACGTTAAACAAAACAAACCAAATCAAACTTAAGCCCATCGAAAGTAAGTTAAATTTGAGAACATAAATCGATGTTGATTTCGAGTAACGTTAAAATGATATTTTTTTACAGGTTGACAAGATGATATAGCCACCGATGACATGGATAAAGATGATGAAAGGAACAAACAGGATAGAGAAGACCCTACCACGACAAAGATTGACCAATCATCTTTTACCATATCAAAAGCTGATAATGGCTATGGTTCACGAAGGGATGACCCAACACCAGATACCATAGCAACAGCTGACCGTTGCTATGGTTCACGAAGGGATGACTCAACACCAGATACCATAGCAACAGCTGACCGTTGCTATTGTTCACGAAGGGATGACCCAACACCAGATACCATAGCAACAGCTGACCGCGGCTATGGTTCACGAAGGGATGACCCAACACCAGATACCATAGCAACAGCTGACCGCGGCTATGGTTCACGAAGGGATGACCCAACACCTGATACCATAGCAACAGCTGACCATGGCTATGGTTCACGAATGGATGACCCAACACCAGAAACCATAGCAACAGCTGATGGTGGGAATGGTTCACAACGGGATGAACCTATGCCAGATACCATAGCAACAGCTGACCGTGACTATGATTCACGAAGGGATGACCCAACACCAGAAATCATAGCAACAGCTGATGGTGGAAATGGTTCACAACGGGATGAACCTATGACAGATACCATTGCAATATTTGACAGTGGCCATGGTCGTGATACACTGGACGATAAGTCAGTTGGAAAAGTTGGAGAAGGTAAAATATGATTTATCATTATGTAACTATCGTCGATAACGAATATAAGGAAAGTCATGTTACAGCACTATAGCTAGAAAGCCTTGTAAGCATCGCCCTGTCCCAACTCTGACCTAACTCTGCGGATAGCGTTAAAGCATTGCTAATAAACAGTGAAGTGATAGCATTTGCTTAACAAAATATCTTCTCTGATATCATAGTGTTGAAGAATACCGATTTAAAGTCTTATGAAAATATGATATTTTAGCATCGAAATAACTATAATACTTGGTAGAACTATTAAGCTTGAACACCGTTTACACAGCATTAGCATATATCACTTACACGCATTAATTATTTCCTCAGGGTGTGTCATGCAAGTTAACAGTGAGATGATTCAGCAGCATCAACAAACAGATATGCGGCTAACTTTGACAGGTGACGGTCCAACCTTTGTTGGTAAACATTCTACTGTCATATTCAACGTCAGTAAGTATTTATGATTTGATAGTCTTTTTTATGGGCAATTTTTTTTTATAGAACTACAGTTCTTTGTGCTTTGATACCATCAAAATAGTAAAAAATGAAATTCTTCCCACAGGTGGGCCAAAACGTAAACATGATACCACGGAAAGTTCAGGTTGTCGTGACAATCCCTCCAGTAAACGCCCGAATTATGAAACTAAAACAATATCTGAATATGGCTGTAGTTCGTCTGGAGTGAGTGTGACTTTGGACGACGGTGATAATTCAATTATATATGACTGTAAAAGTGATTACATGGACACATCAGATTGCAGTGGCTACTCATCCGGCACAAAACCGAATTTAGATGCTAAACCAATACTAGAACATGGTAGTAGTTCATTTACTGATCGGGTGACACCAAATATCACCGAGAAATTTGAGGGCGGATCGTGCAATACAAGATATATCCATGCCGAGGGCACACATCTTGAAAATGTTCGTGAAGATTCAGCAGTTTCGAAGTTTAGACAAGGTAAGAATCCATCATGGTCGTACACGTGTTTCTTAAGTCGACCAAGGTCAGAATTTCTTAGGTCAAACACATGTTTGAGAAGTCGGAAAAGGCACGAACCAAACTAGACTATACTATTTCCCATTAACGCTTTATATTAGGATTACATAGCTGTCTTCATCTTTAATCATATAAAATCAAAATTGTTGTCATCAATCGTATATTGTGTCGTCATAGTATTATTTATTTGGAATAAGAAGATATCTGCATCTTTTAGAGGTATACAAGTATTATGTATATTCTAAATGGTGTCCTCAGTAACTTATGATAGACACATATTTTTTCATGAATCTTGATATAAATGACAAAAAATGGTTTTTGTCCAGGTGATTTAACGCGCCCTCAACATGAAGTCATTCAGGTACAGAATCGGTCAAATCTCCGTGTAATTTCAAAAGGAGCCGGTCCAAATCTGATTGGTAAAAATTCTACACTCGTGTACAATATCAGTAAGTTGCTACTACCAGACATATTAATTTAGCATGTTTAGCAGCTTTCTGGTGTCTTCATTATTAACCATTCTCTGTACGTAATACCACAATCATATTTGGAGGTGCTATTCATATGTGTATATCTTATACAATCATTTAAATTCTCCGTTTGTAATTGGAAGTCAAGTTAAGATAGAAAAACTATGTTTGGGATCACATTTTTGTTATCATTGTGTTTATTTGGTGTTTTACCAAATAAGAAAATAACAATCCCCGGTTTTTTCCCGAGATTACTACAATATATATTATATGTGAATATGTTTTGAAAAGCAAAGCATATTAAATTTGTAGCAGTTTCATTCATTTTCAAAAAAAAATAAAATCATTAAAGATCTCAGGCTATGAAAAAGGCGGAAAAAAGCCACCAAAAGGTGACGAAAACTTTTTTTTTAAATGTTGGATCAGAAAGACTTTCTATAAACAGGAACAAATTGAAGACCCATCTTTGACAGTTCGGCATAAGTGGCAAACAGTGAATTGTTATGTCATGTAAAGAAACTAATGCATTTGTATTCAGAATTTATGTCCATTAGTTTCGCCGATATATTATATAGTTGTATTGTATTATATATATGGCGTACACTCAAACAACATCACACATGATTTCAGATGTAGGTTGCGCCGAGGCTATCGAAGACTCAAATCGAGAAATAGGTGAAGTAGTGCATCAAATCGAACCTCAGATGAAGAAAGCAATAGCGGAGTCTGAGGAGAGAATAGTTGAAAAAATATCACAGCAAATGGAAGGTGATTATCAAACTCGTGATAATTTTCGAAAAAGCTTATTCTAACATTTACGAATGACACTGATAACATAATGAGGAAGCAGCTAAAATACCAAAAATAAGCATACATTGTGGTTTTGAGAAATTTCGTTTGATCATATCTGAGAAGCCCATGAGTTTTTCTTAGAAGACCAAAACCACTACCAAAAATGTTTGTATTGTGTTTGTTGGGGATTCATTTTACATAGTTCTTAATATTGTATACAAAACTGTATATACAACTATAACTTACATATCATATTCTTAAAATGTATTTGTGGATTGGTGTATTAAGTTGTTATCGAACGTTTATTGTTTAAGTTCCAGATCTTGGCAAATCTACTCCTGCGTGTGAACTAGGGAAGAACTTCGACCATGATTACCAGCATTGGTTAAAAGAACAAAAACGAATGATGGATGATTTGTGTGATATATCAGAAGGACATGAACAGAGAATGAAACAACACGAGGAAATGATAATGTCATCTATCAAAAGTGAGTGAAATATATTGGGGCTTTATAACATGTATACATCAAAGATATGATATAAATCATTTGACGTCGTTGCTATTCAATTAAGAAATTTAAAAAGATAAATCAATCTATTATTATTATTGGCAGTTTTTCATTCTGTGTAAATAACATATGAGTGAAACAGGTCGCTGGTTATTATACCTTTTTAGAACCACTACTATGAGTGAAGACTAAATAACTTATCTTTTTTTTATCTCAGAAAGTGAAAATATGAATCAGGTGGAGCAACGAAACATTATCAGTAAGTATCAATGCATATATATTTTCGTATTGCATTTTCGTTATTTCAGTGGTCTTTCCTGTACACAATGTTTAAATTTCGCCGGGAACTTTCCTTCTTAGTCATTATGGTCTGTTAAGTGTTAATAATTTGACAGCGTGACATACAATCTTAACAACAACACTCAATTGACTATATAAACATATTTTTTTAATAATACCGAATACCACTGATCCTACTGAATGAATCAACACAAAAGATAGAAAGGAAACTCGTACGCTTACAAACTAAAGGATGACCTGTTTTACTATAGGAAGCTGTAGTCAATTTCTAATCTAGGAGAAATTTGTCACTATATTAAACGTTTCTGTATCTGAGGCATTGCTGCGATTCGATGATTAACGAATAATTGTTTTAAGTTCATATATTATAATACTGATTATATTTAGGATGTGTATTTATATGTTCAGGTCAAACAGAAATCTGGGTACAGGAACAGCGAAACACATTTCAGTTCGTTACGACGAAAGCCTTTGCCATCGCAAAAGAGAAAATCAAAGAGAAAAGGTTTGTTGTTATAAGGGGAGACTCTGGGTCGGGGAAGACACGTTTAGCCACTGAACTTTTAGATTGGCTTCATTCTCCAGCGGAAAAACTAACGTTTAACTGCAAGAAACCCTTACGCCTCCCAAGCCTTCAGCGCTGGGACAAGGTCATTTCAGCTAATGCAAATCTTTCCATTTTATTGGATGACCTGTTAGGTTATAGTTCTGAAGTATCACAAGATTTGACATGGTGGAAACAGCATGGCGAAATGCTCAACTCAATCGTAGTAGGGAAGAATTCAGCAAACCATTTGATAATTACATTAAGAAATGACATATATAACGAGTACAAATCTAAGTTCGATTGTCTCTCACTGTTTGATGATGGGCATGTCATTGATCTCAGCTCGCCTGAATATATCTTACACGAGGAAAGGGAAACCCTTCTCACGACATATACACAGACGATAGATAATTTCAAACCATTTTCAGAAATTGAGATCAATCAAATCACTGCCATTTCTCCACCGATCGGATTTCCTGAATGTTGCCGTATATTCAGAAAAACACCAGATTTGCATCCAGAAAGAGTGGAGTATTTTAGAAAGCCATTGCAAAATATTAGATCAGTTATCACGGAAAAGTTTAACCGAGCTAAAGCAAACAGCGCTGATATACATTTTGTTATCTCGAGAACCTGTCTCAACAAATTTGCTGGATTTTGAAAGTGAATGTTTCGACAAAGAAGGGATAACACATGCGTTCAGTATTTCTTCTCATGTCTTTCCTGAATCAAAGCATATAACCGCAGATATTGCAACACAACTACAGTGTCTACAGGAAGGCCTTGATGTTTTATGTGATTCATTTGTGCGGAAAGAGAAAGGTATCTATAAATTCTTCCATGACTCGATACAAGACGTTATTGCTATCCTTTATGGGAAGAAAACACCAAGAGGTTTCCTGAATAACTGCCCAAGTAGTTGTTTGCGCTATGTAGCAACAGGTGAATGTAGAGATATACTACATAAGGTAGTGATAGAGGATGGAAAATTATAAAATCGCTTACCAACGTATAGTGCGAGAACTTGATTCAAAGCAGCACTCAAGTTACATTGCGGTATCTTCGATGTCACCATGGAATAACAAAGAATTTCTCATTGGATTTTTCTATTGGCTCAAATCAGAGAAGTATTCCGCAGAAGACTATTTTATTAGGTTGGAAACAGGAGAACCATTAATGTATTCGGATAACAGATTGATTCCTTTCATGGATATGGCAAAAAAGAGAGGAGACACTCCAAGTTGCTTTCTGATCTACGCTGCTAAAATGAATTCGATTAACCTGCTTCGCCATATCGCTAACATATTTAGATAAAGTAGACTTAGTAAACCATATGAAATGTGCATTAGACGTAGCACTCTCAGAAGGAAGCGTTCAGTGCTCGACCTATCTCCTTAACAAAAACATAGAACCTGATGTTATGTCATGCTTCTGTGCAGCACTTGGTGGAAACATTGAAATAATGAAGATATTAGATAAATCACTAAGAAAACTCAAAGACAGCGAAAAGTGGGATATTTTATGTGCGGCATGCGTTGTCGGACAGCATGAGATGTGTGCCTATCTTTTAAAGATATTCCCGGACCTGTTGTCACACAGGGACAAAAACAACAATGACCATTTGTTACACATAATTGCGAAAACAGAGTCTATAGACTGTTTTCGAATAGTAGCTAACTTATTCATTCAGGAATGTCAAAGTAACGAGGAAATAAAACAGTCAATCAAAGCATTGACAAATCAAAATGGCTCCACTGTTTTACACCTGGCATTTCAATCAAAACAAAAAATTATGATACTTTACCTGATGAAACAATATCCCTATCTGTTAACACAAAATAATCCAACAAGGGTTAATGATCTGTCTTCGACAGCAATGTCTTGTAAACTAGGTATACTTACAGGAAAAGACATTGAAAGTGTTATAAAGAGTATTAGGCAGAAAGACATGATGGAATCACTGATAGATGAAGATGGTGACTCAATTTTACATTGGATGTCCAGGTGTGGAAATGAAGAACTATGTGTAAAGCTATTACCCATATGTCCGCCGTATTTTCAGAAAAACCACAAAGGTCTTAGCTGTCTCCATTACATAGTATCGAGTGGCAAAATAGAATGTTTTAAATCAGCAGCTGCTTTAATGATTCAGGGTAAAAACAACGAGGAAAGTGAAAAATTCATGACGTATGAAAGTGCAGGTTTCACATTTTTGCATTTAGCCTGTTACGGAGGACACACAACAATTTGCTTGTACTTAATCGGAGAATATCCTAGATTGCTTTCCAAAAAAGACCGACGTGAGCAGCATTGCCTTCATTTGGTCGCTAAATCCGGAAATGTAGAGTGTTTTCAATCAATAGCTGATTTAGCTCTAAAAGATATGAATGAATCAGAAAAAGAAATATTCATGGAGGGGCTTTAAAATTTTTTTTTTTACATCGGGGAAAAAAAAAAATTTTCTTTTAAATTAAAAATATTTA
>NW_022979447.1:0-22024 GCF_902652985.1 Pecten maximus
GAGAAAATGTAAACCGATTAGCGACCCAATTTGTATTATTTTACTTAAGACTATGTTTTACTTGTGTTTTTTTTATCGCTTAATGAAAAACCATGTGTCATTTTGAAATTGGGTCTCATTGTAGTAGTTGGTGACTACCTCATTCAACAAAATACGGTAGGAACATTTCACATAAGGCGCGCTGATACAATAATCGTTTAACATTAGCTGAGTCGATACAATAATCACAACTTTGAATAGCGAGACGCAGCCCAAGCGGAGAGTAGCGAAGCTAAGGCCAATTGATTAGAATGTAATCGCTTCATGTCTTTCGCCGTAAACAAACCCTTTCTGTAGAATAAAAACCATCACATGTCATAAAGAATAAAATCACGTCCATTCCTGGGCTCCAGCTAGCGACCTTCAGATTTATCAACAAATACGTATATGTTATCACTTGGATACATTTGCACCAATCTGATCTAGTTAATCGGTAAAGATGTTCAAGGTAATATCTCCTGTGGTGAGTCCATAGATGGCACTATCTGATCTTTCCATAGACAGTACCTCGGATTTCTGGATCCGCGATTCTGACCCTTGACGGAAACGGAATAGATGTTCCGATTGAGATATGAGAGTAGAAGCACGTCATAATTCAATATCGCTAATTATTGATTATTTCCATAACATGCCCTTACAATTAAAAACAAATATATGGAAATATACGGATTTGTATTTGAAGTGAAACGATCTTTAATTATTTATGTTAGCATATTATTGCTACCTTCCTTCTTCATCAATTTATAGTAACTATAGTTTTGTTGTTGACCAGACCAATGCGCCTATGCAAAGACTGAGTAGGTGATTATGTGTAGAAAATGATTTGAATGTAAGATAGAGCACAGTGACCGGTTTTCTCTCCACGACCTTCCTGCTTTAGCATTGCGTGATAACCCACGTAAAGAAGAGTGTTTTAAAAAGAGGTATCATATTTGTTGGTTTTGTGTCGTATGAATATGTAAACCAATTTTAGATGATTCAGCCTGTACGTATCAACCCTCTAATAAAAGGCAGCTGTCTGTATGTGGCCGAGTCAAGAATGCTGTCTCCGATGGCCTGTTTTTAGGAGACATTTGAGATCATAAGAAAATATCCTGAAAAGCTTAAAACTTATCAAAAAATCGTGTACATATATATGTTCGAGTCAATGTGTGATGAACCAATGGCCAGTACAGAAAACTATGTAATACAATGAATCTACATTGCCCTGAATACTACCCCTCCCCCAGCCCACCACCAACCCAACCCAACCCCCCAACCCCACCCCCACCCCAACCCACCATCACCACCATCATCCACCACCTCCACAAATTTCAAAAACAAACGTAACTGTAACCGTTTCTCTAGATCTATTCCAATATATCGAAGGTTGTGTTAGTGTCGTCCATGTCAGGAACAGCTCATGATGTATATTAACATGTATATGAGATACATTAACGAAACAAAAATAGATCAGATGTCGCCATTTTGATATTAAAATAAAATATTTCTCGTACTTTCATTTCTGACTCCTCTTTACTCCTGTGCTATCTTCTAGGTCTGTCTGATTAGAATTTGCCCTTTTATAAATCTTGCTATTCAATAGCCATTCAACTCGTCCTCGGCTCGATGAGGGAAGATGATCCAAGAATCGTCGACGGCCAATAGCTCAACTCTCTGTATGACATGGCATTGTTTAATTAACTAGGCATGCATACGAATTACCTTTGTCATACTACATAAAAAAGGTGACTAGGATAATTAACCTTAAGCTTTTAGCGAAATTAAGGAATCAACTAACAATATGCAATGCCGACACGTCTGATATTATACAGGTACTATATTGAAATATCTGGAGTTGTTACCAGTCACGTCTGATGTTATACGGGTACTATCATACAATATCTGGAGTTGTTACCAGTCACGTCTGATGTTATACGGGTACTATCATACCATATCTGGAGTTGTTATCAGTCACGCCTGTTGTTATACAGATACTAACTTACAATATCTGGAGTTGTTACCAGTCACGTCTGATGTTATACGGGTACTATCATACAATATCTGGAGTTGTTACCAGTCACGTCTGATGTTATACGGGTACTATCATACAATATCTGGAGTTGTTGTCAGTGACGACTGGTGTTATACATGTGTTTTCAATATCTGGAGTTGTTATCTGGTGTTTTCAAATCAAATGTTATAAGAATCCTGTAAATAATTCCCAGTTTCAGCGTTTCAAATGTATTGTCGATTATGAATATGTTGCCTCCTTTGTTTCAGTGGCAAAATGTGTGTGTGTGTGTGTGTGTGTGTGTGTGTGTGTGTGTGTGTGTGTGTGTGTGTGTGTGATGGGGGGGGGGGGGGCACTATTTGTTTAACCCTTAATTTTACGCACTAAACAAATCGTATGCTATCTCCGCAGAATTAGCAAGTAAAGCTTGAATCACCAGGTGCGGATTCTGGATTTTCGAAAAGGGGGTCGAATAATTAAGTGATAATGCGAGCGCCGTAGGCGATTTTTTGTTTTCCTTTTTTTGCGCGGGGTCTGGGGGCCGCCCAGCTGGTCCCAGGATGGCGAAGCCCCCCGGTGGATAATGAATATAGCAAATTCGCAATAAATCAGGATCAGTCAGGCGCGGCTCCAGGATTTTCGAAAGGGGGGAGGGGAGGGGGGCAGTAATTTAGTGATAATGCGAGCGCCATAAGCGCGAGCCGAATTTTCTTTTCCATTCTTAAGGCTATGAAAAAAATTTCCTCCTTCGAAAAAAGGGAAAATTAACCTAGAATAGGTATTCACTTTAAAACATTATTATTTTTCCTTAAAAATTGACAGTTTTTTAACTTTTCGAATCTGATATAATGTGTTTCTAAAGCGAACCCTATATGCTACTAATTTGTCGACAACAAATGCCAGTGCCGTTTCATGTTATACGGTGGTTCACAATTCAAAAACCGCTCATTCTTATTCATGTTGTGTTTCTGTCTTGTTCTCATTATAAAATCAATCAACTTCACAAATTATCATCAACTTATCGAATCGATGTGATGAAGTAAAGCAAAATTTCGTATTAAGATATAAATATTGACTTACCAGGCTAGTGCAGACGACCGACACCCAGGTCTGAGGATTGATATACTAGTATAAATGTCGGAATGTTCCGGATGAGATTAAGTTTTTATCGTTGCCTTCAAGAAAACATTTTCGGTGTTTTTCCACCTTTTTTTTAGATTTTGGAAGTCAGTTACACATTGATTTTTTCTAAAATATCAAATAATAATTAGACGGCGATAAACTTAACATGATGACCACGCACCATCATCATCTTTCAGGTGTTTTTATTTTCACAACATGAAAACAATTGTGATTATCAGCTTTTAATTTCAACATCACAAATGACGAACATGTGTATCCCTAGATGATTATTTAAAACTGCCGACAGAGAACAAAGCGCGTGCAAAATTGTCCATATTATGAAAACGTTTTTCCAATTGGTTCCTAGGGAGACTAAAGATTATTTCATATACAACTCTATGATAATGTGGAAACAAATATTAGTTTCTCTTTTCATTTGAATGTAGCCTACAACACGTAGACCGACAAACTGTCTACCTTTTATCATTGCAAAACTGAGTCCCCATCCCAAGTTTTTGTACAGTTCCACACAGGTGTTTTTGACCTCTTCTACCTTATTTTCGTGAAATCTCTTATTTCTCAGCATCTCAGTATTTAAGAGATGTTCCATCTCCAAACCATAGCATATATCAATTCATCCTTGTCTCTAAGTAGTTGAAATATGTCTACAATGCTCTTTTTTCGGTGTTAGTATGAGAACTATGTCCGAGTTTTGCTATATCTTTCTCCAACTGTTTAAAGTCCTTACAAAGATTACCATTGCTTGATGATTGCTTCATATTTGGTTTTGTGCCCGAAAAACATGCATGTATTTAACTACTATCTTTTATTAGTCGGTAATTATACGAGCTGTATTCAAACAAAATTCCAAACGTAACAATAAAGAGCCTAACTGTTTTCAAATCAATTACAAATACGTGTCCAAGTAAGATTATGTCATGACTGTCTATATCCCACGATTTGTCTAGTCTACCGCCGACATATTTGATTTGATTACACTAAGATAGGCATTCAACTATCAATTATGGTTTATCTAATTATAAAAAATGTTTGGTACAACTTCAACAAATAAGTGATGATAAAACAATTGCATGGAGATTAATTAAGGACGTATCTGAAAACAACAGAATGTAGAGTATTGCAATGTGTTCCGGGGATTCACCTGGCTAGCGAGTCATTTATACTACAAAGGTAGGTGTTTCAACCCACATATTGTTTTGTGGATTATAATATACACATGATCTGCTCTAGATAGGTATATGTAATGGAATTATCTGAATATTAAATGAATGCAAATATTGGGTCCATAACTATAGATACTTATGTATCTTTTTTTTTATTTGAATCAAATTATTTTAATCATACAGAAGAATTTGAATAACAAAACGGTAACGAAGAATTTAGAGGAACAAACAAAATTCTTATTTCATCAAGGATTAAAAACCCCAGGAATTTATTCGACACAATCAACAAACATTTTGATGATGAAAATAATATTTTATTACCAGCTATACCAAATAATCTCAATCTTATTCTTAGAAGCAACGAAGGCGATATTTAAACTTTGTAAAAACTATGTATAACCTACAGCTCAAAGAAAATGGAACCAGATTTTTAACTTTCATGACGATACATGGAAAAATTATACATATTTCACCCAATCTAATTAAAATTAGACTTGACACTTGGCACTCCTCTACGTTACTCTACAATACCCTAGAATTCAAGATCTAACGTAGGAGGTCATCTCAGCATGACCTTTGAGCTCAGCCAATCAACGCGCCGCCTACGAAATTGTCGGTGTGATTTCATTCTTCCGATGTATAAATACTTACACAACGTTCCCGAGGTATTCCGATGGTCGAAAGCAACAGTAAACAACATCGAATGAATTGAGCGTTTGCGGCCCGTTTGGTTTTTCCTTCATCGTACGAGAGATAGACAGTGAAAGCGTCGTGAAAAAAATGGTTTGAAAAGGATAACTGTATAAATATAACGTGTACCGTTACGATTTTCGAAATCAAGTTCGCAACGGGAGACTGAAGTTAGTTCCGAGTTCCGAGTTCCGAGTTCTGTTTAAGTAAAACGGAACTCGGAACAGAAAAACGGAACTCAGAACCAGTTCCGAGTTCCGTTTAAGTAAAACTGAAATATTATGTATTAGCTTTACTGGTTTAGGTCCCAGTTCCGAGTTCCATTTAAGAAAATCTTAAATACTATGTATTAGCTTTATTGGTTTTGGCCCAGTTCCGAGTTCCGTTTAAGAAAAATGGAACTAGGAACAAGTTCCGAGTTTCGTTTAAGAAAAACGGAACTAGGAACCAGTTCCGTGTTCCGTTTAAGAAAAACGTAACTGTAATGTATAAGCTTTACGAGTTTTTGTCCCAGTTCCGAATTCCGTTTAAAAAAAACTGAAATAGTATGTATTAGCTTTATTGGTTATGGTCCCAGTTCCGAGTTCCGTTTAAGAAAAAAATGAAATATTATATATTAGCTTTATTGGTTTTGGTCCCAGTTCCGAGTTCCGTTTAAGAAAAACTGAAATACTATGTACTGTATTAGCTTTATTGGTTTTGGTCCCAGTTCCGAGCTCCGTTTAAGATAAATGTAACTAGGAACCAGTTCCGAATTCCGTTTAAGTAAAACGGAACTGGTTCCCAGTTCCGAGGTCCGTTTAAGGATAACACGATTGGTGTTGTAAAATTACGAGACATCGTTGTGTTGTAAACTCTAAGGGAGAATGTTACAACGTAGTTTTCGTTCATGGTACATTTCTTTATTTTCACTATTTTGTAAATGACAAGTAGCTTGTAAAAGCAGCTTTCTAGATATCGCGAAATGTGAGTCCATGGAGGGGGATATGAGTTTTTATTTGTAGGTGATGTATCTATATGTGTGAAGTTAAAGTACACAAACTAAGCAATAACTGCAAAGTATACAGTGCACTCTGTCTAAACCGGACACCGTTGGGACCACAAAATAAGGCCGGTTTGTAGAGAGTTCCGAATTGTAGAGAGACTACTTTATATCGTTGTTGAATGCAAAAAAAAAAAAATGAATAAAAAATATCTTATAAGAAACGTATCGTTGAGTTTTATTTGTGTATACAATATCTGAATTGATTAACGCGTTTCATCAACACTGGCAATACGACACTATGTTAAACGTTAGACTTTTGTACATGTACAGTACATTACATTGGTTGAAAAAAATCACTGATTGTCTTTTGTTTTGACACGGCCTTCTTCAATATTATCGAATCCTCGGTGATTCTTTTTATTTCAGCTAAATGTGGTAAGTACCGGTCATCTTCCTTTTTCGCAATTTTTTTCTATTTTATAAATTAGGTCTAATACGTCACCGTAGCAGAGATCAGTCTCATTGTTGCTTTCGTCTTCCGTTTCAGACTCGTCGTCTGAGTCTGAAGGATCAACCCCTCTGACACTTTCTAAAAGTGTAGTTTCCCAGTCTGAGGAGTTATCCTCAATTTCTAATTCGTCCTCAATGTCTGCGGCAGTCGCGAGATCTATGTTTGTGAGTCGCAGTAATGCAAGCGGTATGTCGTCATCATCATCCACGATTTCCTCATCCGGGTACATTTGTGCAGAGGGGTCCACGAAGGGGAAGCCGGCCTGCATGAAACATGTTTTAACTGTAATGTCTGTCGTTTCATTCCAGCTTGCGCTGATCCAGTATACACAATCTAGCACAGTAACACATTTTGTCATTTCTGTAGCATTTTGTACGGAGTCCAGCTTTGCTAGTAAATGACTCATTAGTCGTTTTCTGTACCTTGCTTTGAAAGCTCTGATGATGCCGAGGTCGAGCGGCTGAAGTTTTGAAGTGGTTCCGGGAGGAAAGAATTGAATGTGACATTGGTTAATTTCAATGCATTTACATGCGAAGTCGCATTATCTAAAAACACAAGGATGTTGCGTTTTGCTTTCCGCATATCATTGTTTAATGCCTTCGCCCAAGATGTGAATATATCTCCCGACATCCACGCTTTTTTGTTAGCATACCAGTCCACTGGTAATCTGGATTTCGAAATGTTTTTGAAGCACCTTGGATTTTGGGATTTTCCAATTACAAGTGGCTTTAATTTTTCTCCCAATGTACTGCAGGTTAGAAGGACAGTCAGACGTTCTTTGTTTAATTTTCCACCTTTACAAGCTTCCTTTTTCGCGGCGAGACTTTTATCTGGTAAGGCACGAAAAAAAGACCCGTTTCATCGCTATTAAAAATGTCTCGAATATCATAACCAGAGACCAGTTCGGGAACACGGGATTTGAAATCATCGACAGTACTGACATCAACATCACCACTTTCACCTGAGACTTTGTAAAATCCAATAGAATTACGCTCCTTGAAACTAGTAAGCCAGCCACTAGAAGCTTTATAATCTGTCAGACCAAGATCAGATGCAAATCGCATAGCTTTTTCTTGCAGCAGTGGACCACTAATAGGTAAGTTCCTAGCTCTAGCTGGCGAGAACCATTTGAGTGTTAATTCGTTTAAATCTCCGTATTTGGAGCCACTATTAAATCTTCTCCGTGCTAAAGGGACATTTTCACTGTATTGACGTCTTAGTTCATCTTTACGACGCAAGATGTCTGACACTGTTGAAGTCCCTCTCCCGTATTTTTTTAGATAAGTCCTTCTGTGTAGGCTTAGGAAACACTTCAGAATTTTTTAAGAGGTCTAATTTCATGTCCAGGGACAATTCTTTTCTTGTCCTTTTAGGCGATGAATTTTCTCCGTCTGTTAATGACCGTTTAACGGGTGTGCGTGTCGCCATGTTTTCAGCCAAATACGATACATGTACATTTACCAACACATAACACAGTGGGGATACATTGACAATAATTCATTCTTTATTGTACGTAACAACTGTTCAGGTGTTTATCCCGCCGTGGCCACCTGTGAACGGTGATGGCAATTGTCAATCGATAATTTACCTGTGCGGTAATTACAATTACATAGACACCCGTCTGGAGCCCCGGAAGCCACCGCGAAAGGCGAAACATGAATGGGACCGACGCCAGTTTATACAGAGTAGATTTACTAGTGTACAGAAGGAATGGGGCCGGAATATATATGGCTTGATTACAGAATAGACAGAGTCCGGATTATGTTATTTACTATAAATAAAGAAGGGAATTTTCGGGACCAAATTATTTGGCCGGTTTTGGCAAATATCCGGATTAGACAGAGTCCGATTTGGACAGAGTGCACTGTATTTCATACACCATTTTGTTTTTCAATATGGCTTCTACTGTTGAGGTGAAATGTCTATATGACGCATGGGAAAAAAAGTCTTTAATTGGTATTACTGAAGTTTTATTCAACACAAATAAAAAAAATACAATTTCATTGAATAATAATGAACAGTTCTTTCATTGGCACCTGAAACATAGAAATACGCGGGGTAGCAGGAAACTTCTAAGGAGCTGTTGCCAAAGGCCTTCCTTGTTATTCGCTGCCAATGATTAGACTGAATGATTAGATTAAATCTAAAAATTTGTGATTAACCAATTCGAATATATGGTATCATTAAATGATTTAACGATATCATGAATTCTAATTGATGATATTATTTAATGAATAAATTATATCAACAATTCGTATTGATATCACTTTATTCCTTGAATTAATGATATCAATAATGGAATTATTCATATAAACAAATAGAATAAATGATAACGATTAATTATGTCTTCCCCGTAAGTTTCGGAGAGACATATTGCTTTGTTCCCGCGAAACTATTAAATTTATTCATACGTTTGTTTCCGTGCGATAACTTGTATTCTTGTTAACAAATCGTCTCCATTTTTATTTATTTATTTAATTTTTCAAGCTTTTTTTTGCATAGGAAAATACAAAAATATAACCCATATACGTTTATCTTAAACGGAACTCGAAGCTGGAGTTCTGTTTTACTTAAGGACTCACACAACTAAATAATTTACTATATGTTATTACTAGTGACCCAATCCCTTTATTCGTTCGTTTGAAGTTCAATTGATGTGAAATTTATATCAAATTAAAGTTTGAAGATTTTTCTATCGGATAAATGCCGTTATTGTATAGGTTTAATGGCATATAAGAGCACACGGGTACTCGGAAGACAGTAACCCCGACATTAACAGTACACTGAGGAACCCCTACCTGGGGAATTCCCGCCTTTTTACACCTCGAATCCTACGTCATTCTATTTTCAGTAGGAGTGTATATTTTTGATTTTCCAAACCTCAAGACCCTACACTTTATTCTCGTATATAGAAAGTACCCATTTCATATATTAATTACTCCGGAAAACAGCTTCAAACCTAAGAAACACATTCTCCTCAGGGACTTGGTTTACGTGAAACATAAGCTGATTGGCTGATTTAGTTGTGTGAGTCCTTAAACGGAACTCGGAACTCGGAACCAACTTCAGGCTTCCTAGTTATAGTGGCCCAAATGAGTCGCCTTACCTGTACACTGTGTTACAATAGTTTTGCATTGTAACACACGTATGCACGTTACTGTTAAAGGTCTAAAACTTATTGGAGCGATAGCTCTTGCTTCCTTTTAAATGGTTATACTGAAGAAGAAAAAAAGAATAAACAAACAAACGAACGAGAAAAAAGGAAAATAAAAAAACAAAAGGAAACAAAAACAAAACACGATCATACCCCATTCCCTCGAGTTTGTTAAAGATACTTTATCTAAAGATGTTTAAGGAACATTGTTTTCTTTTATATTGTATAGGTACCCAATCTTAAGACATACAGCAATACCCTTTTACTGTTGTCGTCTATATTCCGGCATTTGAAAGAGCTGTATTCAAGCAGTGATTTAAATTTAATTATTTAGATCATTCGTATGTAAATTGCGTATCTTGGTAACCACATACACCCGTCATAACACAACAATTATAAACATCACCACAGCCTATATCCCATGGTACGTCTCGCTTACGCCTGCCATATTACATTTGTACTTAAAGATAATATTTGTGGTACATTAAGTTATCAAACACATTTAGAACAACGGAATATAAATGACTGAATGGAATACTGTCGTGTTAATATACTTCTTGTGCAAAAAACAAGATGTAATATTGACATTTACTGTGGGGTGTACCAGAGGTTTACCAGTCATATACACCACACAGGTTGGTGTTTAAGTCCTCATATTTTACCTTTGGTTGAAGTTTATTACAATATCTTCCTTATGATGTTCATATGTGTGTATACAATAAGCATGTTTGTATACTGCCCCTTCGTGGATTTTGAATAATGATATAAACATAATATTATTAGCCCTATTTTCTAACATGGCTTTTGACTTATGCAAAATATGAAATACTACATACCTCGACTTTACACGGTCTTGGAATAAAGTCATTCAGTTATTGGTAACAAAAAGACAAATTTGAATAACTTCTGAGTTTGTTACCTACAACGATAATAGTATGATTTACCACCATTTTATATTAATATTATGTGTGGCATTTGTCTGTATATCGTTTGCAAAACCAAATTGTTGTATATGTGACAGAATGTATACCGTCATTTGTAGTGACATGGCAACCGCTTACTTCCGGTATCAACATACCGGGCTTTCCGAATGTGTAAGCCTTTAGTTATATAGGTCAACGAGAAAAAATAAAAACAACTTTACGAATCCGAATTGTTAACATTATACATTATCTATCTGGTGGCGGTGGCCGAGTGGTTAAGGTATCCCAACTCATTATCACTAGCCCTTCACCTCTGGGTTGCGAGTTCGAAACCTACATGGTGCAGTTGTCAGGTATTGACCGTAGGCCGGTGGTTTTTCTCCGGGTACTCCGGCTTTCCTCAACCTCCAAACCTGGCACGTCCTTAAATGATCTTGGCTTTTAATAGGACGTTAAACAAAATAAACCAAACCAAACCAAAATCGACTCTGATCTGACAAATTAGACATAAATTAGAATTGTTGATAGCGACTTTCACGGGTCGACTTCATGAGGCCCACCTCATCACGTCTGAATATGTTATCATGAACTAAAACGGCTTGTTTAGCACCACTCAAAATACCTCCATTTTCCTGATTACGACCCTCCTTTCTTTCTCCGTTGAGAAGAATGTCCCTTGCTCAAACGCTTTTCGCAGCTCTTGGCACAGGCGTGCTAGAGTCTTCAATGAGTCAGCCATTGCTCGCAAAACTATAAGTTTTCTAAGACGTGTAAAACGTGTACTCTCCCGGATGTTATTTCCTTGTACTCTTTCAGGAGTGTCCATGCACATTGATATGTTGATGTATTTTTTCCTCTTTAAGTTTCTTGTTCCGTTTTTGTTTTGTGTTGTTTGGTTTTTTTTGGGGTTTTTTTTTTGGGGGGGGGGGGGGGGGGGGATTGCGTTTTTTTGTAGGTTTTCAAACCGAAATACGGGGGGAAAATAGATGGAGACAACCATTTTGTTGTGACATTTTAAATTCTTCCATTACATCAATGTCTATTCGATAAATAAATTAGATATCCCAAGTTAGGTTCGATTGCGTGAATTTATTAGGAAATAACAGGTGCTAGTGATAGATTTGTGTCGGTTATAGACAAGTTAGTAATTAACATGTGTTGGTTATAGACAGATGGTAGTTATAGTCAGATGCTAGTTATATGCAGGTGTTAGTTACAGACAGTTGTTTGTTATGGACATGTATTAGTTATAAACAGGTGTAAAATATCGGCAGGGGATAGTTATAGACATGAGATAGTTATAGACCGGTGTTAGTTATAGACATGACATCACCCGACATATACAATTATCTGATGCAATGATACACAAAAGATGGTCAAAACTTTTGAAACAATCATTTTTGTTGACAAATTCGTTTTTATTTTGTTTTGGTTCCATGTTTTTGCGTTAGAGCAACAGGTGATAATTTCTCAAAATGTTGTTAGTGTAAACAATACGGTGGCTTGCTACATTTGCATTTCAGATATCATTAGAATTAGAATGGTGGATATCCATAAATCGAATTATGGATATCCCTAAATCGAATTATGGATATCCATAAATCCATAAATCGAATAATAGTCCCTAGGGATGGGGAAATACCCCAATTCCTATATTTACAACAGGATTGTGTTTATTTCTTGATGCCCATGCAGCAATACTATAAATGCTTATAGGGTGGGGATGCAAATGTTTTTTTAGAAGCTATAAGTCCCTAGGGGTAGGAATAGCCTCCAGGACCTATATTTAAAACGTATCAATTGATTTATATATTTATTTTGAATTGATTATCTTAAATCAAAGACTATTTAATAATCATTTTATCATTACTTGTATTAACAATCACATTTCACAAATTTACAATGATCATATGTAACAATATAAATTACTGAATAATTGTGTTGCCAAACAGTTACCGCAGCGCTAGTTTAGAGAGTGATTTCATTTTTAGTTTCAATTATCATTATTAAATTTCTAGAAACAATTGTCTTTTGTTGTCGAAAATGATAAATTTCCCTAGATTTGAAATATCTTTAATATTTCTTGTTTCTAAAAGTTGCTCAAATTTCTGCATACTAGGTTTTCGTTAGTAGTACGGTTTGATGAAACGTTTTCTGATATCTGCGTAAAAGCTACATTTTATAATGAAACGGTACTCGTCTTCAATATCACCAGAGTTGCACAATTACAAATTCTATTCATCTGATTAAAACGTCCAATTTCAATATTCAACTTCAACTTCGAAGGTGATTCAACTTATGAGAAGACAGCCTATTTATTTAGATGCTGCGTACGTATACATAGTAGTAAATGGTTCGGATTGTATTTCAATATTCATGTATATGTATCTACTCTTGTTGGTGAAAAAAAAACATTTGAAACTGTTGAATGTTTTACGAAAAGGCAGTCAAAAGTGTCAAATGTTTGGGTTTTTTTCGCTTTAAAGCAAATTATACTATTTTATTATGCAAATGTATATTGATATAAAGACACTGCCTGTTGTCTAATCCTTTTGTTGTCAAAATAAAACTTGTTGAAACCACAACGTAAGTTTGGAGGGATCTCAAAATTAATATACAAAATGTATGAACAATAAGAGATCGCGGTTTTAAAAAAACAAAGCGACGATATACGATGTCTGATCACAACAAAAACATTTTGTTTCAGGCACGTAAAGTTTGCTGTGGTTTCTTTAGATGGAAGATTAGTAATTTGTGCGATTAACGTTAAATATAAAATCTATCGGTGAAGTTGTGGATGAGGTGGAAAAGTAAATCTACATGTACGTGTATCCGAACTGTATTGAAAGCTACTTTCGTTTTCTATTGTTATTGACAAATAAACGAGCGCGATATATTGGCAATGTGTTTTTCAGCCAATCAGAGCAAGGTGCTTAACGAGGTTCTTAGATCGTAAATGACACTCGCCTCACTGATTTATGGAAATTTAATATGCGCATGTCTTTTTTTCGGAACTCCTCTAATAGTGCAACCAGACATAGGGGTCGCTGATTTATGGATATTTAAAAATGATTTACGGATATTTAAAAAACGCGATGAATTATGGATATTCATAAATCGCCTGTAAATATCCATAATTCGTATTTTAATATCCATAAATGAACTATGGATATCCATAAATCGAATTATGGATATTATAATTAATTATGGATATCAAGAATTATTTATGGATATTCATAAATGAATTATGGATATCCATAATTCATTTATGGATATCCATAAATAGTGACTTTTTTCCACTTTGGCTTGCCATAGTGATACGACCAGTCTGATTTACATTTCACACCATCGGAAACTGTACTACCGTTCCGCATAGATGAAACAAATCACGTGGGATTTACTATTCTAGTAGACTAGATTATGTGTGCTTGTTTCTCGAATTCCATGGGCACCGGGATTGCTGCGCTCTCACATAGGCCATGCCTAAAATTATATTAGAATAAATGTTTCCCTTGTGAGATATCATTTTTTAAAAACTTCACCCACTAATGGAAAATCACTCATATAAATCTTTAGTGTAAACGTATAATAAAATATCTGTTCTATAACTAATGAATTTAGCACTGTAATAAGAGCGCAGCTCTCTAAATACTGGAAAACGGTACCTCCAACAAGAGTTGCCTCCCTTCCCATACATACGAACAAAGAAAATCGTATGGTTCAAAAAACCGGTACCGGAATGGCTCAAAACCGGATGTAGTATTCCCATGGGCAAAAATCTTGAACAATATCAACACCAAAGTCTCACTATAGTGTTTAAACATTAGTTATATATGACTTTTGTTCTCAGATGAAAAATAAGTAACAAAACAGCGGTATGTTTTCGCTTTTATTTTTATCATGTCGTCCGTAACCGATCGGGAATTACCGAATTTCATCGTCTCCATTCACGTCTGACCTAGATACATTGTACATAACAAGACATACGAGTACGTTAACGTTGGAATTAAACTCAGTATAGGGTCCTTTTAATTATTTTTGTATGTGGTTCCAGTCTGATCTGATCAAAGGTAGGCATTTGCCGATAACACTGTGTTATGATCGATTCTATCGTAAATATTTAGGCCGCCTTTTCGATAAATTTTCTCAGCGTTAACGTTAGGCTTACGACAGGCACTTGACTTACATTGTAAACAATAACATGCCGAAAGACAACTAGGCTAGGCATATGCATAGGAAACAAGTGCCTATCGGTTACGTCCCAGCTTTTTTATTGTTAGTTACAGATGATACGATGTGTCTGACTCGCAATGTTTATTATAATTAGAAGAAGGTTATATTATCTACAGAACATGGGGCTAGTAACCATTTAAAATGTCCGGGTCTAGATTCTAGTATAGTATATAAAGCCCATGTGATAACCCTAGATTTTTATCATTGATGAAATGCAGGCTTAGTACATGTGTAGTTAGTCTACATTAGTCAGCAGAAATAAACATAGATCAACATGGCACATATGTAAGTTGTACCAAGAATAATGATTGAATTTTAAATGAAATTTATCTGAAAAATAATTCTTTGCAATGTTTATAAAATAATTGTCATATTATACTGTTGAGAGTAATAGATAAGATTTCTATTGCTAAGTATAGTAACTGTTTATTTCACAAAATATTGCCTGAAATTAATAAAAAGGAAAGTTAAAACAATCTTTTGTACTCAATGTCAAAACATACAAGGACTGTTTTATTGTGTGTGTTCTAATTAGGTGTTTGAAGTACCAACACTTCTCCAATGCCCGGCATGTTCTTAAATGACCCTAGCAGTTCATTATATAATGAGACTCAATTTAGAGGGACATTCCTTCTTTCAGATATCAGAACCATGTACATTTTTTACTGGTGAAATCCACTTTTGAACAGGGAAATAAATCAATGCCAAAATGTACAGAAAAATGATGAATCCTACAAAAATACTGACTGGCTTTCAAGTAAAAAATGATATTTTGGTAGGAATAAAGAATTTTTAGGACTTAGAATTTGGAGAACTTGTGTTAATTACCCTGCAAGTCAAACCGTTTGATTTATGTAAATTAAAGATTCGAAGATTTACTATTTGGGAAAAAATCATATTTTCCATTAAGTTTAATTTTGATGACCTAACCTTTGAATTTAAACTAATGATGGAATCACCCTTTAAATGAAGTAAACCAAATTTAAACCAAATGTATTACAATGTTTATGAACACATGTAAATGTACAGTGTAATATGATTTAAACCTTATAAACAACTGCTGTTAATTTCGAAAGCCTGGAAGATTATAGAATTTCTATAATTATTTTACAATTAATCATAATTACAAAAGGAGAGTAATTGTCTATGGTGTTGACTCTTAGTAGGTTTAACTTAAATTTGCTACAAATTCTGATTTAGTGGAGACAAGAGAATACATGTACTTACAATCAAAATTAATTAACTCGAACTATGATAACTCAAAAACACTGATTATAAATTAAAGTATATCACTGGTCCAAGACAAAATCTTTGTTTTTATAGTAATAAAATATATATAAGATAATTCAAAGTTTGACAACTCAAAAAACTTTGATATAAATAACTAAATTTAAACTTTCAACCAGATATTACAAAATTGACAGAACATTATAATTATATACTGATGTAATCCCAAAGTTGATTCATATTTTATTTTTAAAAGCGCACAGTGTTAACTGTTAAATGAATTTCTTTTAACAGTTCTCTATAAACAGATCTTCAAATCATATGTTATAAGTACATGTCCTCAGTCCAAAGCGGTTTTGCCCAAAAATGAGTTGAAGTGACTGAATAACAGTTCAAAATGTTCTATATTCAATTCCAAATATATGGTAGAATCAAATATTACACATGGTAGAAGGATCTTCAATTCAAGTCCTTTAAAATTGATATAATTTAATGCACCTTGGGTCTGTAGTTTTTTTTTTTTTAAAGTAGGGGACCCGTGTTATTAGTTAACTCAATACAAAAACAGAAATTATATTGAATATTGCTATTGGAAATAACACAAACTTTAATAGAAGTATCAGAATGGGATATCTGTGCAATAGCATATATGTTTATATATTTATGTACATGTGTATATATATATATATATATATAGAATAAAACTTGTAGAAACTTTGTGAATCGATCAAATATATATATGTATATATATATATTTATATATATTGGCACTATGACTGATCCACAATGGCCTAAGTAGTGGGACCAAAAAGCGTAAAATTGCCGAAACTTCTAAACTTCCAGATATGAAGAAATCAAACATATCCTTCATGGATGAAAGAGACTTGATTAAGGTACTTTTCAAAATATTAGATTTTTTTTTGATTTTTTTTTTTTTTTTACCACAGGGTGTCCTGTTCTGTTACCCTATAGGGATGGTTTATAGTAATAATTATTAAATTCATATACAGAAATCACACTTTTTGGCCTTATTTAATTTGTTCAATTAATTTGTTAAATAAAAGCGAGTTTACAACCATCACTACAAATATTTAATAGCAGTGGCGTCAATATTTGTTTAAAGTCCATATTTGACAGTGTTATTGAGTTGCATGCTGTCAGATTGAATTGAAACTGTGTACATTTTTGTGTCAAGTTATACATAAGTGTATATGCATAAACTGAAATCATAAATTATCCTTTATCCACTTTCATGTAAACTTATATTAGCTGTCATGACCTAGCTAAAATATATCTGCAGGCCAATATCACATTTTAACTTGCCTATTTGTATCAATTTGTCACTAAAATTATTTTGAGCATATATTTAAGCATGTTTTGGGAAAAGCTAGACTATAATTTTTTTTGGTATGAGTAATATGTATTGACTCATATTTCAAGGAACAGAAGCCTAGGTCAAGCACGAAACAAAAATATTGATTTCTAATTATTTTCAATATAATTGGAGTTGTAATATCCATGCTCTTATATATGTAATTGACTGCAGTCTACAATAGTGGGATTGATACCTGCAGGCTTATATATATATTTGCAAATCATAAATTTGATTATGTATTTTATTTAAATGAAATCAAAATTTTAAGTTCTAAGTTCAAATTCCAAAATCATAATATGTCTTTTCTTATTTTAACTTGTTGATAATTTATTTAACTTATTTGAACGATTTATAGTTAAATTCAGAGGCAAGTATATGTAAATCAAAATAATTATTGTACTTCTATTGAATTTGAATACTGTGCTTAAAAAAAACATATTTTTTGTTATGAATTTGATATGATACAGTACAGATGTATTTGTTTTTCTTTTCTCTGGTTGTGACATTTCTTCTATTCTGAGTAAACACAAGATTGAAGGGAAATGTTTATTAAAATAAAATGCATTTTCACTTCAAATCCAAGTGTATTTAGAAACCATTAACTGTTTGTGTAATGAACAGTTTCATGAAATTACTTTGTCCATGCATATAAGCAAATGGGTAGTGCAGAACTTGATATAATATCATACACTTTAAACAATCTTTACTGGACATTTCCTGTTTTGTGCCAACTAGTTTTACCATTTGGGCATATATATATATATATATATATATGTAGATCTAAGACATTAATTACAAGGCGCGATTTTCTTTTTTTACGACGGTAGTTATTTGTATTAAATACTAATGTTACCATATCACTTTCTGGAAAAACAACGGTCCAAATACCTGTGTAAACCAATGTTTCAAAGGAATTTTATTACTTTGGTGGCATTGTTTTGGACGTGATAGTACGTGATTTTGCTTGCTTTTTATTGCACGCCATATAATGATAACCGGACTTCGGGTTTATTTTTACATTAAATATTAGCCGGATGTTGTCGTCACCAAAATTGCGAATGAAAGTTTACCTGCTATCCTGGAGAAATCTGCCTTCACCCTTGATGCTTCGCCCCCGGATGGCATACTTATGTATCTTCTTGCCAAACTTACGATTACTAAGCACATAGAATATACTGTTCTGTAAACTTGGCTTTCGGATACTCTACCAACTGAATCACCGATCAATTTAAAGAAAGCTCCCGTAGCGAGAAATCGGAGGGTAAGAACTTAAGTCAAGAAGCACTTGCTGCAGCTGTGATGGGGACTGAATTCCTCCTTGTTGGCCTTGCAATAGTAGCTGTTTCTATCAGACTAGTGATATATATCAATGTATCTAGCGAAAATCTGAAGCAACTAAAAGTTTCTTCACTTGACATTCCTCCGAGACTCACTCTGGGAAAAAACACACGATTTCTCCTTCCCTGTCCTCTTCTGCGTCTCAATCGACCTAAATGAACCATATTTGAGGTTGCTCTGTAGCTACCTCAAATATTTGAGGAAAATCTCAAATTTATTTGAGAAAAACTGCATATTTTACTTTTGAACAAGTGGATTTGAGGAAAATCTCAGGATTTGAGGAAAACTCAAAATTTGAGGTAAAGTTGAGGTTGAGGGCGGATTTTGCAAGCCATTTTGAGGAATCTCCTGCAATTTGAGGAAATCCTCAGATTTGAGGAAATTCGCAACACAAGTATTTTCACACAAGCGGGGCCTGGTCCGGTATGTGTTCCCTGTGCTTCATTCCTATATATAGCCTGTTATTTGTTCTCTTGATATCATTACAGTATATAGCGCTGTATGTGTTCCCTTTACATCATTCCTGTATATATCCCGTCTTTGTACATTTTCATTGATACCGTATGTATGCCTGTCTCTGTAAGCTTAACACCAATAGCGTACATATTCCATTAAACCGCTTTATTGATTTTAGCTCACCTGTCTAAATGGCAAGTGAGCGTATGCCATGCCGAAACAATTTTACTATGTTTTATCTGTTTAATTGAGCTATTTACCTGGTACTAAAAAAGCAAGTTTACATATTTCTGCATTGAAGCTAAAAACATATTGATTTTAACACATTGTTCCTACTAGATCAATATGTTACAATATGATTTGAAGTTTATTGGATATTTGAAACCAAAATAACAAATGAAATAGCAATAATGATTATTTCATTTCATTAACAATCAAGAAATTCCTTTTAATGAATGTGAACATGTAAAAACAAGACAACCAAGAATACTGACATAATAATGGAACAAGGGCAAGGTAAAAATGAAAATGGCAATATTCACGCATATTGCAGATAAACCACTAGAAGTCCCAGGTACTGTGGAAGAGTAAACGTTTTCTACGGCATCGACAATCACTAATGAGAGAAAGCATAAAACACACCAGACGTCATACCGGATAAGGGAGTAGAACATTTCCAAATAAATAATGATGTCGACCAAAGAATTTTCCCTTTGCCTTTATGAAACTGCGTCAATCTCGATATCACTAGCCCTCTACCACGGGGTTGCGGGTTCGAAACCCACGTTGGGCAGTTGCCTGGTACTGACCGTAGGACGGTGGTTTTTCTCCGGTAACATCGGCTTTCCTCCACCTCAAAAACCTGGCACGTCCTTAAATGACCTTAAATAGGACGTTAAACAAAACAAAACAAATCCAACTTAGGTCCATCAAAAGTAAGTTAAATTTGAGAACACAAATCGATGTTGATTTCGAGTAACGTAAAATGATATTTTTTTACAGGTTGACAAGATGATATAGCCACAGATGACATGGAGAACGATGATGAAAGGAACAAACGGGATAAAGAAGACCCTACCACGACAACGATTGACCAATCATCTTTTACCATAGCAAAAGCTGATAGTGGCTATGGTTCACGAAGACATGACCCAACACCAAATACCACAGCAACAGCTGACCGTGGCTATGGTTCACGAAGGGATGACTCAACACCAGATACCATAGCAACAGGTGACCACGGCTATGGTTCACGAAGGGATGACCCAACACCAGAAACCATAGCACCAGCTGACCGTGGCTATAGTTCACGAAGGGATTACCCAACACCAGAAACCATAACAACAGCTGACCGTGGCTATGGTTCACAACGGGATGACCCAACACCAGAAACCATTGCAACAGCTGATGGTGGGAATAGTTCACAACGGGATGAACCTATGCCAGATACCATAGCAACAGCTGACCATGGCTATGGTTCACAAAGGGATGACCCAACACCAGAAACCATAGCAACAGCTGATGGTGGAAATGGTTCACAACGGGACGAACCTGTACCAGATACCATTGCAACATTTGACAGTGGTCATGGTCGTGATGCACTAGACGATAAGTCAGTTGGAAAACTTAGAGAAGGTAAGATATGATTTATCATTATGTTACTGTCGTCAATAACGAATATAAGGAAAGTCCTGTTACAGCACTATAGCTAGAAAGCCTTGTAAGCATCGCCCTGTCCCAACTCTTACCTAACTCTGATAGCGTTAAAGCATTGCTAATAAACAATGAAGTGATAGCATTTTCTTAACAATTTTTTTCTGATAGTGTTGAAGAATACCGATTTAAAGTCTTATGAAAATATCATATTAGAGCATCGAAACAGCAATAATACTTGATAGCTACGAACACTATTAAGCTTGAACACCGTATGCATTAATTATTTCCTCAGGATGTGTCATGCAAGTTAACAGTGAGATGATTCAGCAGCATCAACAAACAGATATGCGGCTAACTTTGACAGGTGACGGTCCAACCGTTGTTGGTAAACATTCTACTGTCATATACAACGTCAGTAAGTATTTATGATTTGATAGTCTTTTTATGGGCAATTTTTTTTATAGAACTATTCTTTGTGCTTTGATATCATCAAAATAGTAAAAAATGAAATTCTTCCCACAGGTGGACCAAAACGTAAACATGATACCACGGAAAGTTCAGGTTGTCGTGACAACCCCTCCAGTAAACGCCCGAATTATGAAACTAAAACAATATCTGAATATGGCTGTAGTTCGTCTGGAGTGAGTGAGACTTTGGACGACGGTGATAATTCAATTATATATGACTGTAAAAGTAATTACATGGACACATCAGATTGCAGTGGCTACTCATCCGGCACAAAACCGAATTTAGATGCTAAACCAATACTAGAACATGGTAGTAGTTCATTTACTGATCGGGTGACACCAAATATCACCGAGAAATTTGAGGGCGGATCGTGCAATACAAGATATATCCATGCCGAGGGCACACATCTTAAAAATGTTCGTGAAGATTCAGCAGTTTCGGAGTTTAGACAAGGTAAGAATCCATCATGGTCGTACACGTGTTTCTTAAGTCGACCAAGGTTAGAATTTCTTAGGTCAAACACATGTTTGAGAAGTCGGAAATGGCACGAACCAATCTAGACTGTACTATTCCCCATTAACGCTTTATATTAGGATTACATAGCTGTCTTCATATTTAATCATGCAAAATCACCATTGTTGTCATCAATAGTATATTGTGTCGTCATAGT
>NW_022979448.1:0-21036 GCF_902652985.1 Pecten maximus
AACACTAATAAGCAGCCATATGATCAATTGAAATTCCGGTTACTTTGAAATCTTAAGGGCAACTTTTGATTCCCAGATTTTGATGTAAACCTTGAAAACAGGACAATGGACCCTTTTAAATTTCTCGTACTCAAAAGACATACTCAAACTGGGGAACTGAAAATTTGAAATATCTCACAACCAGTTGTCTCCTTGGCTGGTCCAGATATAAAACAAACGTAAAGTGAACAGGATATCTGTAGGAACATTGATTTATGCAGATAGTTAATGAGAATTCATACAGTAAAAGAATGCAATAGTACCTTACGAGAAAAACTGACTGAACCATACTCATTGTTTGAAAATAAGCCTCTCATAAAGATAATGTTCAAATTATGTATAGAATTGAAGTATCTGATAGTGTCTAGAGAACTTGATTCCAAAGGTCAATTTCCACGGACCTTATTGGTTCTGAATATGTGGTTTTATGCGAGATAAACGTTGATGGATTGATTACCACATTAACTGTACCAATAGTATAAGATAGTCTTTTCTTGAAAATAAGCTTGTGTTTGTTTATTATAAAATAATTTGTCAGCGTCATATTTTCCCCTTGAAGATATATTTTTAAGGATAGATTGTCAATTTTGGTGCTTGCATGGACTGATGAAGGGAAGTGAACCTCGTGCAAATGAAGTGAACTGCGAAGCAGTTCATGTACCATTTGCACGAGGTCCACTTCCCTTCATCAGTCCATGTAAGCAACAAAATTGACAATAAATCCTTATATTTACGTTAACCAAATTTAAAACTTCGCCACCAGATTGCAAAATTCGGTCGCAACAGTGACGTAAGTGCGTCACTTTGTAACATTGTTATACGTATCGTTCATGTGTGCACAGTAGTGGAACAGCAGACAGTCAACTATTCTAGTCGCCAAGGCAACGCAAAATATAGTGCCATACACGTTTTGATTATTACGATGTTGATACACATAGATACGATATTTTCAAGGTAAAATATTTATTTATAATAAATGGAAATATTTATTTATAATAAATATTTATGATATTGTATAATAAAAACTTAGTAATACCTATATAAATACGAATTTAAAGTAGTGTTGACAGTATAGTATGTGTGTGATTTGGTCACTCGAGACACGGGGACTCTGTTTGAAAAAATGATGTGATGCAGTCTAATAGCCGGGATATTCAGAGCTCGAGAAAAAGTGTAACAATGTGGATTTTAGTCGCAGGTTAGCTGGTGATGTACATGGTGTTCTTGACATATTGGATTTCATTGTCACACTGGCGTTTTGGGATGTAAATTCTGATAATAGTAAGTAAAGAAACATTGATTTGAAAATTGGCGGTATTCGACGGCCGGAAACTTGTGTCCTCCATATGTTTAGATTGAGTCAAATTACGACAATAATGTGTCCCTGTTCTCGATATAGCATACTTCTGCTGCCAGTCTGTTTTGTGTTGTTAAATAGTTTTTAAATTGAGGTTTATTTTCTGTGACCATTGAAATGGTATTAAGCATGGCATTCGCGATACAGCTAACGTTAGACCTACTGCGTTACGTAGGTCATGAGCTCGGTGCTATCGAAAGTGTCAGTGTTCTGTCAGATCCTGTTTTCTAAACTGTCTGCATTATACTGGCATTTTTATTAGCACATAAAGCGGCTATTCCATTTGTGTTCATATACGTTTATAACAATGTTACACAATTCACAAAGTGAAAGTGCATTAAAGTCTGAGGCGGTACAGAACTCGATCGCCATTGTAAACTCAGTGAATGTATTCACACGCCGGCAAGAAAGTGATTCGTCTCTCAGAACAGAAGCACGCGACCCAAAATCTTCAACGGGAAATGAAGTGATCTGAGTTTACTATGTTCATTGAGGCGGAGCGAAGTAAAAATGTAAATGTGAACGCTTAAACATCCAAGTGGATCCTTTTTGTACTTTCAATGAATGGTATATTTAAATGTATCATTTGCTGAATATCAAACCAGCTTCGGAAGATTTATATGAAATTTTGAGGTGGAGACTATCTCCTTTCATCACCCGAAAATAAATATGCTGGAAACTGTCTGAAGCTTAATTTTTAATCTAAACAAAATAATGAAAAAAGAAAATGTTACTACTATATATCAAATGCGTCATTGATATGTATTTTTTCGATTGTATCATTTGCTTCATTTATAACAAATACAATTCATTTGGTATATTGTACAATTTAAAGGAGCGATTTCATGTCCAAAGTATTATGATTATTCTAAAAAAAGGCATTATTCTATTGACTGCAGTAGCAAATGATTTATAACTCTTATTTTTCGATTGTGCATAGCAACCCCAGCTCAAATATAAACAGTATTCATTGTTTCACAAAACTCATTAAGAACGAAATAAGATAAAGTCGACATATTTGAGGGGTGCATAGATTCAATGTGAACGTTACGCCAGTCGACGGATAACGATAATATCATTACAGCCAAACATGGAAAGGGCATGGTGGTAGGGGTCTGTCAGCCATATTAAACATTTTAAACGAAATAAATGTAATCATTGCGACATACATTCCCACGGTCGCGATGCACATATCTAATGGCCATGTGAGGTGAATGATCAAGTTTGGTGGTATAATGTTGCGACCATCTCCTTTTTGCAATACAAACACTATATTTCTGTGTGTAACGATAAGGTGTCACCTCTTTTGGTATAAACAAATATCGATATAAGGCACATTTACTGATATTTCTCACAACAAAACGAGCTGTTAATTTTAGTTTGGTCCGTCAAATTGGATAGCGTCTATTATCTATACACACTATGTCAAAGAACACAATATGATTAAAGACGTTTTCAGTATAAAAGGATTTCTCTTATGATCTACTTAAATATAATTCTTTTCAAATATTTGTGGTGAATATATTTTGTGTATGTGAGAAAATTAATTAAACACAGGCCTGTACTGTGGACAAGCCTTGTGGTGAATAGCAAAACACTTACACTCGGGTTGAAATATCCCTGTCCCCTGAACAGGTCCGTGAACAATTATAAGCTGTTGATAAGAGCAATTTCAAGGAACTTAAAGTAGGGCCCTGTCGGAAAGACTTTATTAGTTCGTACTTTAATATGTGACATTTGCATCCCAAACCAAATCGGTATCATTAAATAATCATATCTCTTTTAAATTAAATTAAATCAATTACTAACCGATCCTATAAGCGTTGATATGATCGCATTGACGCATAATTCATTAATACAATCTATTGCGTGTCTGAATCACTTACATGACACGTGGATGCATTCTGTATGTGTTTTCATTTATGTGGTTTAGTTTAAATACCGAAAGGAAATCTGCTGTTACATATCGCTCGTTTTAACAGACATTTAAGTAATGCACTACATATATATACAATAGTAATATTATCAGCGTCGAGTGCAGTTAGGAAAATGAACAGTTCAATGAATTTGGGGAATAATATTGATTAAATTGCGAAAAAGGTCACCGGCGGGTTGCGATTTTTGTCAAGGAAATAACACAGTTATAAAAATCGAAAGGTCTGATTGATAAAAGATGAGAAATAAACGAATATGGGAACATCCATAAAGAATGATTTACGAAAGAAGTTCCGGACCAATCACCTGTTGACTGTAAACGCCTAATTGTATAATACTCATATATATCAAGTAAATCAGCTGATTAAGATATCCAAGAAATCTGTTGAGTGAGACATTAAGGCAGAAACCAAGATAGAGAGCCAGCCACGTTCCCTCAGGCGATGTACGTGGTTCGACTCTCTCTAATTGTTTCAGAGAAAGCCAAGAAATGGACAAGTCTGTGCTGTCGTGACTGTGTCCTCAGGCAAGACACTTAACCCTAGTTGATGTGGTTGAAATGCAACGGTCTTCTCGTATATTTGGTAATAGTTAACATCTGGAAGGAGACTCCGCCTCAAAATAACCCTGGGTTTTCACTGGGCAATGAACCCAGCAAACAAAACAAAATCATAGGGACTTTAATGGAACCACAATACTTTGAAACAGACTCAAAACTTTAATTGAATTTAATATAAAAAATTGACTGCATTATAACTTTGATGCACAAAGTACTGGATAATTTCTGAATGCATCACTGAATAAATGCAATTTTATCACTGTTATGTATATATTCATCTTTATATTAATTCATGCAGTCGCATCAGAACAAGACTAATCAGCGAAAAAAAGATCCCTACCAGATGCGAAACTATATGCGAAGAATGCAGAAAAATTAATATGTGGTGCAACTAATTATACACATGAACTGTTTGACAGACCTAACTTATTTTATTTGCGAGAGGTTGTTATATTGTGAAGCAATTCATGAACGTTCAAGAATATTACTAATTTTAGAAAGCACTGAAATCAGAAGTTTAACGAAAGTGAATCCCTGTAAAATGGGCCTATGCCCTATAATATACATATATAAGAAGCTCAAATGTAGAAATAATATCAATTACAGATCTTACGAAAGCACTCGTGTTATAGATAGGTCAGAATTGATAGTATGACAAAAAAAGACAATTCAGTGAATACAAGTTCTCTACCAGATGTGAAATGAAATTCCAAGAAATGCATAGTTAAATATGTAGGTTAGAATTGACAGTATGACCAAAAATGAAATTAGCCTTTTTTTCGAATTCAACAGCTTTAAATTGTAAACACACACACTTAAAATCTTGTGAATACATCAAATGTACTTTCTGTTATATCGTTTGTAGATATAACAACACTAAAACATGACATGTATTTCATGTATTCGTGGAAGTCATGTAGATGAGGATGAGGAATGGGGCCAAACAGGTTCATTGAGGGACTGCAGAAATAACTTTTACTCCAGATAATTGTTAGCGCAAAAATACATTTTTTTCGGAAACATTAATAGATAGTCTGTATTTGCAGACAACTCGAGACTAATACCTTTAAACAGGTATTTGTTCACATCAATGGTAGCTGAAAATTTTACCTTGGACTGTCGAATTCGATAGAGGATATTATCTATGCATGCTTTGTCAAAGTATACAACATGATTATAGACGTTTTCTGCATAAAGGAGTTTTCGTGTGATACTAAATATAATTCTTTTCATATTATTTGTCAAGAATGCAGGCTTTGCACATAAGAAGCCTGTTTTATTGGGTAGGGAAAACCTAAATTTCACGCAACTTGACGACAGTCATTATAGCGTAACAACGTTATGTTATGTAGTGTAACGTTATCAAGTTTGACGTACATTTCAGGAATACCGATGACGGTGCAAAGGAACATTTTCACGACATTTTTAAATTCGTTGCTTTAATAAAAGTATGCGAGCAAAATCATCAAACGGACTTGTACCATGGACAAGCCTCGTGCTGACTAGCTATTTATTTTACACTCGAATTGAAATATCCCTGTCCACGGGACAGGCCTATGTAAGATAATTTAAATCACCAGCGGGTAATCCCCACAGGTCTCTGACCAGACAAGAAGGATTTGTGTTATCAGGCCAACAATGTTGTAATTCCTTCTTTACAAAAGCTCAGACTATTAAAGGTTTGATTAGTTTTTCTACAAATAAAATAGATAAATTGGATGCATAACTTATATGGTAAATGGAATCAAGCTCTTTGTTTTAGCCATGTCTAATCAGCAGGATCCAATGTCTATTATATGTTTCTGTAGAGACCAACCAACCAATTGTTTTCCCATAGATCTTAGTGTTAACGTTTTGGATTATTTCATTCAAATTCTTGAATTGAATATGACGATTATGGTTTATAACAACGGTTTAGGGTCTGATATAACACCTAATCAAAAAAAAAGTTGGGTCCTTCAGCTCAAATTTTCTCCATGGTAGCCATTTTGAAAATAGGTGAATTTCGCAGTAAAATTCTCAAAAATCTTAAATGTTTACCTGTTTACTACTATTACGTGAACTTTTGGGAAAAAACCAATCGGACTTAAGAAATTTATATCAACATTTCTTATTGATAGTTACCTATCAGGCTACATATCTATTTTCTCACTTCATAACATACTGGCCAATCAGTGGCTGCAAGACATGTTATCCTTAGCTCAACGTTCTATACACAGGGACTGTTTCAAAAATGTACTTTTTTCAATTGGTTGGTTGGTTCCCTATAGTAAAAATAAAACAATGTATAGTCGGGCTAGTGTAGTTTATGATTGTTACTGGTAACTTATGTATACATAAAGTAGTTAAGGTCTAGTAAGTAATAAAGACGGTATAATCAAATATATCTCCTTGATCCTAACAAACAAATGTTCGTTGGATACGTATTACTAGAAATATATAATTGTCAAGTAGTAATATCGACAGTACAGATCAGTGAATTGTCGAATTTGCCAGGCAATCTGCAATCTGCCCCTTTATCTAGACACAGTATACTAGATGGTAAAACATTCATATAAAGGACCCATACAGAAGAGAATTTGAGAAGCAACACACATATTTTTTTTCAAATAACTTTACGTTTTTAATTCTGTTCACAATTCACAATGTCCGTCTCGTATTAACTTTTGTTGTTAAGCACAGCGGGTATTGACACGGATTAAATATTGTCGTGGTAAGATGTTATAATGCTATATAGGACTATACGCGTCAGAAATCTGTTATCTTACATTGTGGAGACGTGAGAAAACTCTAAAATTGCTTTGTCCTTTCAAAATAGCGCTGTCTAGTTGACATTATGTTAACGTCACAAAGAGACGACGTCATGATTATGCTACAGATTCGCGCGCTTATTATACCGCTGAGCCTTTTTTACTGCCTTTGAACTAATTTAATCGCAGACAGAGTTTACTAAGCTGAAGACGGGAGAAATGTAAATAAATTAATAAAAATGCAATTAAAACGTCAGGAATATATGGCTATCATTATTAATCATTATATCGACAGTATAGTTTCGATTATTCTACTCAAACATATCCATGTTTTACAAGTTGAATTAACTAGATATGATTAATTGCGTTTTTGAGTATCAATGAATCATCCGATTGTTTAGCAGTGGCCCTAAGACTGTCTAACAGGTGTTTTGAAAATGTTTCGTCTACACTTATTTTACATAAAACAGTACATGTCTGTTTACTATAAAGGGAGTTTGCCTTAATTGCTCATATCTAATAGGAAAGCTTACATTTGCATGTATAAATGAGAAAGCATTTACATATAATTATGCAGTTGTGTTGTAATATATTGATAAATTGTAAGCTATGGATGGGCATTTATCCTGGACGGAACAAATACAGTCATATTTAGATGGCAGATAATTAAAACAATAGATAAAAAAAGATGACTTTATGGAGAAAACAATGATAACATCTATAAATTAAAACGTATATAAGAATTTATTTATAATAAGTTAATATATATATGAAATATATAGCCATTAAAATACCGGTACATACTCTTCTAGTTAAACCGTAAAGTAAACGTCGTACACTAATGGTGAATGTAGTACTGTCCTAGTCTTAAAATAATATTTTTAAAATTTACCTGTAGTGTTAACGCTGTGTTCTAAGGTACATCAGACCTCAATAAACATGTGTGTATTAAGTGTTGCTAGGGAAACAGGGAAATGTGTCCGTGTGTATCTTGGATTGCGATTTTGAAGTATGTGACTATGTACATTAGTCATTCATGCTAATATGTCTGTGGTTGTTGCGGGTAAAAGCATAATTTACTATAGTTAACAGAACACAAGTTGCTAGGAAAGTGTATTGGTATATTTAGGTACGCTCTCTCTCTCACTCTCTCATTTAACTAACAAACTTTCATGGAGAGGAAAATTTCCAAATGCGGCCAAATACTCTCTCATTTTTTAACAGCATTGTTTGAACCAGTAAATATATATATTTAAAAAAACAATAATAGAAAAATAATTCAACAACTATTTTAATAAACGGGTAATAGAAAAATAATAGTGGTAATCAAGTGAAGAAAATAAATGTGTAAATATATTGGTGGAATTAATGCTTAATCCGGAAAACGAAAATGTGCTTAGTCTAAAATAGTTTTTACCTTGTGATATCGTGTATCTGCGTCGAGCTTGCTGTGTGTCTCAGATTTGGGGATTGCTCTGAACCTAATATGGTAGACGTAAGTAATGCTATTTTTTATAAAGATATAATTATTTACAATAAGATAAGTTATATTTACGTTTTTTGTATGATATGCAAATTAAGAATTTCCTATCAAATAGATTGATCCTTTCTTCAATGAATGTTGTCTCTCTTGGGGGAAGAAGAAAGACATATTATATATTTGGTCGTGACTTAATCGGTAGCAGGAATCTTGGCTGAAACGTTTAACACAGTCTGATGTCATTATAACTAAGACAAAGTTTGTTCTGTTGTTTGAGCAGTAGTGGTAATGTTATATTCCGATCTATCATTTGTTGAATATCGAAACAGCTCCGGATGACTTTTACGAAATTTTGAGTGAGGAAGGATCCCCTATCGTGATGAGAAAAGATAATAAATGATCCTGGAGACTGTCTGAGTCATTATTTTAAATAGGAAAAACTATTATTAATTAAAACGTCAATGTAGACTATTAGAGATTTGGAAAAAAATAGTGATCATTAGTAGAACTCGATACCATTTTGGTTTCTCATCAATTTTAACCATTTTTGGAGGTGACGAATCCAATTAAGAGCTGTCCCAATCTGACCAATGACTCTAAAATGGTCAAAATGACCGCCTTTTTTTTTTTTTTTTTTTTGTTCTTTTTTTTTTTGTATAATTTGCATTTGTAGAATTGTGTTATGCGGTAATTAAGATAAAACAACACCATGTTATCTGTTTGGGTTGGTTTTCGTTATTATCATAAGCATAAACAAACGTTTTTTTTATGTGTTAAACACATACTTTGAGGTTAATACTATAGATACAGATTCCAAGATGGCCACCGAAATAACTGTAGTGACATGTTTAACAAAATAAATTATTTCAGTGTATGAACTATCTTCAGGTTTAACTAAGTCCTACTAATCATAAATACATACTTGCCCAACAAATGGTTGCTTACAATTAATGTGAATCATCAAAAATATGTCCCTGTCAAAATAAGAGTTATGTTACTTCCAAAAGAAACCACAACGTTAGAATATCAAGCAACATTTACACATACACCGGGCGTAAGTTTCTTATGACAGAGACGCATGTAGTGCAGTATCTCGTGTAGAAAACTTTTTCATTTTCGTCTTTTAAAGCATCATTTCTCCCCAGATGCACTACATGCTGTGTGCCATGGTATCCCATGTTGCCAGCTAATGATAATTCTTTCGCAACATCTATGCTATCGATACACTGGGTAACTAATTTACCTGGTAACATATTTCGCGGAAGCACAGTACCAGTTCCATGATCAAAACTCTCGAGTGTTTTCCCGGCATATGCAATATCGGTAGAAAATGTCTGTTGATATGTCATGCACTGTAATGCACGATGCAGAAGGGTACCAAGTTGGGAGCTGCGAGTCTACTGGTGGACTTTCAGAGCCATGATATATTGTTTGGGGTGGAATGTTTTTACCGTCGATACACCTGTTGGTGGACTGTCAGAGCTATGTTATATCGTTTGGGGGGAATGTTTGAACCGTTGATACACCTGTTGGTGGACAGTCAGAGCCATGCTATATTGTTTTGGGGGAATGTTTGAGCCGTTGATACACCAATTGGTGGACTGCCAAAGCTATGTTATATTGTTTGGGGGGAATGTTTGTACCATGGGATATTGCATATACGTAACTGATCTTGACTAAAGCTGAGGACTTTCCGTTTTCTACTAACAACTACAGGTTCACTGTGAGCAAAACCATCAAGGAGATCCTGTCCTCCAATCAAAGAGCCAGAAACATGTACTAAGACTCTGGGATACACTCCATACAATCATCATCGTTATGAGTAGATTGTGTGTTTTAGGCTGTTTTATCAGATCGCCTCTCAGCTGTTAGGCAACATGAACAAGGGATAGTATCTCGTCCTCATTGTATGTTAGTAGACTGAATATTACATCACTGTCTTCTTGTCTAGACACCAATCTCGCTATATCAAATACCGGTATTTTACACAGAACAATCATGTCGTCATCCAAAATCGTACTATGTCTTCTTGGTATAATGTCAATATGTTGACCTAATTGTTTTTTAAGCTCATGCTTGAAAAATGCTCGTCGAATTCCATATCGTATATCGACACACTGCGATTCACATAAAAAACGTTTACCTTTGCTAACAGTCCTCAAGCAGGACTGTTCGACCCCTGTCGATGTTACTCCTTAGAACTCGGCAGCCTTGCAGTAAGATATGTGAGTGCGCTGCCTCTCTGGAGCTTCATCAATGTCATCAATCACTTCATGGACAGGTCGAATACAGTTTCTGTGATAGAGAATATTACCAGCCACATCATGCTAGTAGAGTATTAAATGGCTTCCCAGGTTAGTTTTCACGACGTTTTGTACTTTTGTCACGATAATAACAACAGACAGAAGATTATCGAACACAACCGGGTTATTTTCGTATTTGTTGAGACAATCATTTGTTTGAATTTTGTCGGATTAAACCTATATTCGTTTTACAGTATTCTTTCTGTATAGTGCATCTTTTCGACTGGTCTGGTCTCGAATTTGGCAAATTTGACAGACATTATTTAGACACTAAGCAAAGCGAGATGTTTGCCCTAAACTTTAGAAACGTCATTTCATATTGCATTGTCAAGGCTACGAATGGAATCCAGGTCAGGCGATAATTCATCAGAATATAGGATAACTTCACGACATTTACGTTGGTAACTAAAACATGCATTGATTCATGATACAAGTGTAAAATAAAGAGCTAAACTGATCTTTTCATAGTCACAGGGACTAGACAGGTTTAAGTCTTGAAACAATTTCTCAATAACTTTAGCCCAATTACTAAATATCGAGCCTGTAGTATCTATGGTATGGTGAGGTGATACTAATTTTGCTCAAATCAAATATCTTAACGCATATTTCAGGTCAAAGGAGTCAAATATGCTAATGTATAACCTTTTTTTCAATAGCCAAGAGATCAAGAGAGGTACTTAGTTGTTGCAGGTTAATGGGACCTCTTCTTTGTCTGCTTCACAATACCTTAAGTGCTATTTCAGGCCGGCAGGCCAAAAGTCAAGTCACTATTTCAATAAATTGAAGTACAATATATTTAGAACATCATGCTGAGCTGATTACGATTGTAGGACTTTATCAAGTTCAACCTTGTGTCTGCTTGCCGGAATACTTCATCAGGCCTGGTGGTCAAGGTCACATTTTACTTAAGAATTTTTTTTCTTGAAACACTTCATACAGTTTCAGGCTTTGAAGTTAAAGGTAAAAAATTGTAACCATAAAAAAACAAATAAAGAAACAAAACAAAAAACTTCCTAATGCTGATTGTTTGGAGTTCTTCTGGGTTGTATTATCTCGGACTTTCTGTCCAGTGCTATATAAAGAAAGACTTTGCTTTTATAGGTACTAAATACTGATTAAGTTGTAATAAATATAATAATAACGAAGAAAAAAAAATATAATTAATAAAAAAAATTCTCTTTGCATGGATGAAAGACAATGAAAGGAAATTGAAAAGAAATTTATATTTCTGATAAGAATATTATACCATAAGTATTAAGCTGGCAGAACTAATCACATGAGAGATGTCACCAACAAGTGTTACTTGTATATGTATAAATAGTTGTGCATGTATACTAGTGCATGTGTACTTTTAGTCTTTGTCAGATACTTCACACCAGAACATGACAAAACTTGGGTAAACAACTATAAAGTTTCATGTCAACGGTATCATTGCAGTGCGTGTTCAGAGCAGTGAGGCGTGAACTTCAGATCACACCTCCCATAGAAAATGTGTTCGTCGTAAGTTTAAGGTTTCTGAGTGAAAAAGGTCACCTACAGTACAGGACTGCCTCACGATAGATACTAATATTACATCTTATAATTAATAATCATTGATAACAACAGGGTAAATATATATTTCGAAATTTATTTCATTTTACAGTATTCATGTATGATCGGGAGGAAGCAGAGGTGGTAGGGGACGACATCTGTTGATCAAGTGATTCCCCTTGTCTGCCTCTAACATTTAAAAAAACATTGTTTACTTAACAGGACGTAATACATAAATGCTAATGTTGAACTCGTACATGTGGTAAAATTCGGGTTTATTTTTATATGTTTAACACGAAAGACTCAGAATTGTGTAGGGTCGATATAGATCTGATTAATTGACGACTTGTCATCATGATCATGTCAGGGTAACCGGCCAACCATCACTGCCCCATTGAAGCATTCTTATTAAGAACGCTGGTATGGTGCAGCTGTGGGTGTTTCTGGCTAGGCGATCGTGTGTTCGAGGCCCGCTCAAGAGACCAGTCATAAAGTTGTCTTCTTCGTCATTGGTTATACATTTATATATATATAACTTTATGAATTTAACATAGTATACGTATACCTTATATTTTTGAATCATTATTATTCTTCCTACAACGACAAAGACGTTGAAAATATTTGCCAATCATTTTCAGTGTTCAAGTTAACAAATATAAAAGGCAAAATTAAGATAAGCTTAAACATGTTTTTTCTCGTATATTATTTAAGATAGTTCAAATGTTTTTAAACGGATATCATATACTATGTATGTAAGATATTTCATAGGTTTTTAAAGATATCTTATATACATATATGTAATTTAAGGTATCCTATATTATACAATACATTTATAAAGTATCACGTGTGATATACGCTAAGCTATCTTAAATAGCCTGTGTAACATAGGAATCCGCAATGCTCTCTGGTTCAAATGCTAAGTTTGCTTGACACAGCTTGTATACTCTTTAGCCAATCTCCACTTCGATTGTGATATTTCTTCATCATTTATCGGAAAGCGGTCTCTTTGGTCATTGTCGGTAAATCCCCGGTAAAATTGGCAATGTCGAACGAACGTCTGGTGTTATCATCAATATGTAATCAAGCCAAAATATCGTCTGCTTCCTACTTATGATTTTACTGAGAATGAAAATCTAATATATAGTTATCTTTTCTTAAGATCTTAAGTGACCCAACACCCAACAGATTTTCGAAAATATCAGACGTCAGGTCGCTCTGGTTTCGGGGCTTGAAATATGCAATGAACTTAGACTGATGGACACTAGTTTGTGTCATTCCAAGCTACATTTCGAGTTACACCAAAATGACCATTGTCAAGAAAAGGAAAAAATATACGCAGCAAGAAAATATATTTGCTATTTCCCTGCTCATATATTCGGGATAGTAAGATATACAGCTGCAATTGCGGTTCTATGCAATATTTACATATTCTATACTTATATCTATTACATATTTTAATCCAAGATCTTTTAATGGACCTTCTTGATGAACGTTTCTGAAAAGTTTATATTAAAGGCATTGAATCCCCAGATCAGCCACTGACAAAACAATAAGCTGGATTCCGTTTACCATATACGTTATTCATACATTGCTTTTAAAATGATGCAACACATTTCAAAAATCCTTTTCTTTATGTCGGCTAATTGTACGTTTGCAGAACCGTCGAATAGCCTGGAAGTAGAAGTACTTGCTGTGTTTTATATTGTGCAATTATGCAGTAACAATAACCATTTGGTTTGGCCGGGTATAAAGTACACCCTTTGGTGTCTGGTTAGGAAAATCCTAATTTACCATCGCTCAGGTCGAATGTGTTTAATAATAATTAAAATTTAACTGGAAGTTTATTACGAACCAAAATAAAATCTGTGCTATTTTAATAAAAACGTTTAACTTCGATGGATGACGTTCGTTGTATTCGGACAAGTTTTTTTGATAAAAATGAATATATCTTATAGGGGATAATAAACAAATACAAGCTTATTTCAAAGAAAAGACTATTTTATACTATTGGTGCAGTTCATGTGGTAATAAATCCATCAACATTTATCTCGCATGATACCACATATTCAGAACCAATAAGGTCCGTGGAAATTGACCTTTGCAATCTAGTCCTCTGGACACTATCTGATACTTCAATTCTATACATAATTTGAACATGATCTATTTGAGGAGAGGCTTTTCAAGTCAGTTTTGCTCGTAAGATACTATTGCATACTTTATTCTGAATGAATTCTCATTAACTATCTGCATAAATGAATGTCCCTACAGGTATCCTGTTCACTTTACGTTTGTCTTATCTCTGGACCAGCCAATGTGATAGTTGTGTAATAGGGATTCGAACCTGGGATCTCCGAACACTAGCCGGATGCTCTACCGATTGAGCTACCTTGTCGCCGTCGATCGACCCGGTCCAGTTTCGCTACAATTGTTTTTCAACTGGTTGTGAGATATTTCAAATATTCAGTCCCCCAGTTTGAGTAAATCTTTGAGTACGAGACATTTAAAAGGATCCATTGTCTTGTTTTCAAAGTTTACATCAAAATCTTTGAATCAAAAGTTGCCCTTAAGATTTCAAAGTAACTGGAATTTCAATTGATCATATAGCTGCTTATTAGTGTCAACTATACGGGAGCTTTCACGTCAAATAGTAATGTTCCATCTTAGTTTCAAAAGGAGATTGTTCTTACCCGAAACGGAGCCCTTTATTGGATGTTTATGGAAAATATCAAAATCCCATATAGATATTTTTTTCGGTCTCTGGAAGGTCATTTGTCAATATATGGGGTATTTTTTTGTTACATGGGATCATTTTTATGGTCAAATAAAAAATATATCGAAAGAGGATTATTATCTACAGACTCACAGGAAAACAATCTACTGTGGAATAATACAAATGTGAGATAAACTCATGGTGAGGAACACATGTATAATAGCGAAAAAACAGAAACTCGAACTTATTTTCGATAGTTATTATTTTATATGAATCTTTGATGATGTGTTCATGATGTGAGTTTCTGGATTATTTTATCATCCCTGTGCCCATCCCTGGCATCAGTCACTGCTTTTACTCTCCTTAACATTGATCCCAATAAGGCGTTTTTTGTCTGTTCCTTTGGGGATATAATTGCCCTCAATGATAAAGACCTGCATGACGTTATATGGGACTGTTGGCGCGCGTCCTAACCTCCTTTCTAGCTCGTTCCAAAAATGCTCGATGCGGGACATATCTAGACTGTGCAGTGAGCAATCAAGAACTAGAACATTCCGATGAGCCAGAAAGTCAAACCTAATCTACATGGGGCCTCGCGTTGTTCTATTGCAATATAAGGTTAGATTGATGAATGGGAGGAAGAACGTGTGCTTTCAAAACCTTATCACAATATCTAACAGCTTAAAGATAACCATTAATAACCAGGTATTTTCAAGCCTTGATATATCTCTGCCTATACCATAACATGCCCGTCCTTGAATATGTGGCTTTCCCGTTACGCACGCGTCAGAGGATCGCTCACCATGACGTCGTTAGACACATTTTCGTCCATCTGAACTATAGGAACCACGGAACCAAATGAATTTTCCATAGACGATAATGTAATTCATTACATACAACTGTCTTGCTTAAAGGACTGGTCAATTAACCCTAATTTTGAGGAAAGACTTATCACAATCCTGTAAAAAATGTTTTTTTATAAATTACACCCATTTGAACCTTTTTTAATAGGTGCCACAATCTTCTATTGAAATCAGCACCATAAATCAACCTAAATGTACAACTAAATATACACTCTATGAACTCCTTCTGGCAAGAACGGACTGGAAAAGGGTTTATATTGATATATTTGACATCTACAGGTATAGCCCAGCACACACATACAACTTCTCTGTCCTAATTGGGGAAACGCTCAATTAAATTTTGATTGGGTTCTGTTGGCACTGCAAGGCATAAAGCGAGACTCGTCAGTGAACTATTGCATGAGATAGCCAACTACATACGTGTATATCTATCGGGAGATGACAACGAAAGGCCGATGTTGTACTTTATGGAAGACTATGAATTTGCCCTATATTGCCAACATTTTTATTTACTACAATGTAAGTATATCGATTATCTAATTGTACCAAGACCTGTGTGCCCTTGTTAGGGTTACCGGTTTTGACCCGGACAGGCCGCCCAGTCGTCTAGTCATCCGCTAATGAGCATTCGTGTCCCAGTCGGCAATACGTAATTTCACAGATGTCAAACCAGCCTACGTCTAGTAGATACCAAGATATATCAAATCTTCATTAAACGTTGAATATTTGAAATTGTTTATATAAGCTCCCACGAGCTTGTTTTTCGACAGACATGCGTACCTTGATTATAAATATTTATTCACATTAAAACCACCAGCAGCAAATTGAATGCAGTGGGTCTGTCAAACGATCAGTTTGTAAAATGAGTTGCAAAACAACTCCATTATCGGTGCATTCTTGGTTTCATATCTTGTACTGAATCAATTGAACTGTCTTGTTCTTAATCAATTGCATGAATTCAGGCGCAATATACATAATGGTGACATATTTAAACTAATTTTGTGGCGCATTCAGACATTCTTCTATACTCCATGCATCAAAATTATCATTATGAATTGTTTTGATTTAATTCAAATTACTCTCTCCATTTGTGTTAAAGTATTCCGGTTTCTTTAATGTCTCACTGGTTTGGTTGATGGGTCTATCGCCCCTATAACAGCCATTGTCGTTTGTTGGCGGCGTCTCCTTGTGGTCGTTGATCACTACCTCACCGAATCAACCAAACATAATTTTCGTATACTGTATATTATTGCAGGATTGGTATACTGGCTACAACGATAAAAACGATAGAAAAACATAACTGATCATTTTAAATATCAAATCCATCCATAAGAAAGGACAAATTAAAATATGAAAAAATATCTCGTATGATTTATAACATATAATATACTCTCAATATTGATCTCTTATACCCCATAGAATACCTCGTATGATATAAACGATATATCATATATTATACAACATATCTTAAACTTTATGAATATGGGAATCGACATAGCCCTTTGAATAAAATGCTAAGTTGACATGACATAGCATGTTCCATTTTTAACCTCATCCAATTCGCTTGTGCTATTCTTTATCATTAATCGGAAAACTGTGATTTCTTTTGTCACTGTCAGTATGTCACCATTAGTACTTGACTATATGAAATCGAGTCAGAATGTCGACTTCTTATAGCTTAATCTTAACATATTATCTCAACATCCTAAGGGATCCAACAAGTAAATAATATATATAACGAAGATATAAAAACAAAACAAAATTGTCATAGTTTGTAGGGTTAAAAACCTGATATATTTGTACGCTTGTAGCATCGTCACATAACCGGGAAGTAGATTAACTTGCAGTGTTTTATATTGAGCTATTATGCAGTAACCATGACCGTTGGGTTTTGGCCGGGTATAAAGTACACCCCTGTTGTCTGGTCAGGCAAATTCTAATTTACTATCGCGCAGTGCGAATGTGTTTGATAACAGTTTACAGACTTTAATTACGAACTCACATGAAACCTGTGCTATCTCATTGAGAGATTTAAACTTCAATGGATGGCGTTTGTTGTATGCGGACAACCTGGGATTAAAGCAAGGTGAGTGGTCATGATTAACTGTATATTCTTGATAATAACAAATATACCATTAAACGTGAACATAAGACAATACATTTCTTTTAAAAGGAAGCAAGTACAGGCTTATTTTTTAGGAAAAGCTCATTTTCTATCTTGATACAGTCCATGTGGTAAAATATCAACTATTGGTCATTCCGTGCAATACCCAAAATCCAGACCCACTTTGGTCCGAGGAGTATGCGTTATCTACGTTTTGACGTATTGAATCTACTCTAATAATAAGCAAATAAGGCTATCATTAATGAAACTCATATTTTGGAATTCAACACAACAAATCCATGACTACTATTATCCTTTGAATAAACATTACCAACATGTTCAAATCATGCCTTATGAACACTATCAGATACGATATAAGTTATAGTCATTGCCTTTTTGAGGATTTTCATGTCGGTTTTGCTCTGATCTTCTACGCTTAAATTCGGGATAGGGTTATTTTAGAGGTCGGGGTTTTTTTCGAAAGTTTAGGGATTTGGCATATTAAGGATGTATCAAAGTCTGAGGCCAAATTTTTGGAAAATTTAACTTTTGTTCTACCATGGTTATTTTGAAATAAGAGTTAATGCCGGATTTAATTCCGGTAAGAAAACAGTATGACGCTGTGTTTGTTTTTGCTGTAGAGCTCTTTGAAAATGATGTGATCCAAAGCTGTTTCCCAGGAAAAACTTATCAATATATAGACAATACATTTTTTTTGTACAAAGCTTCATTTATTCTCATCTTTTATCGATTTTATGAAAATATCGATATGTTCTTCCAATTTAGACTAACATATTAAAATAATTATTTCTAAAATGTCGTTTTTTCTGAAACTTTGCACATGATAGAACCAGCCCTGAGCTGTACAAAATAAAAGATAGGCTGCTTATTTTAGTCTTTCTTTATTGCGAAATATAATATATTGATACACATTCTACGACACTCAATACAATGTTTAGTTATTACCTTTTAATTGGTTCAAAAATAGGAATTGGTATTTCACCAAAGAACAAACAAGTATTGAATTTTATTCTAAACAAGTTGTTTTCTCCCTTGTCCTTTTTATTTGTTTCCAGTCTGTATAGTTTTAATTAGGCCAAAAGTAACTGAACAGTGAAGTGGGTTAAGTAAAGCAGGAAATCATGATTTCCATCTTGATGTATAGCTACATAAATGTATTTCTTTTATATATTTATCTATTTATTTTTTTGTTCATTAATTTTTCTCAATTTAAAACTGAAGAGTTAATCCTTATGACTCAATGATTTTTCTTTTTTATTCATATAAAATATTTCAACTTTGGAACATAATAAAATAACATTGAAGTAACTAAATTTCTCCAAAGCTTGTTAATTTTTTTTATTTTTTTTTTTGTATTCACTAGTATATACATTATGAAAACCACAAAAGTTATATGCAAAATGGCACTTCGAAAGGAGATGTGTGATATTTAGAAAAGAAGACTTTGAATTACATAATACAGTGATTCAAAACATACGAATAAAAGATCACGAATATTGTTTTGTACTTTATTGGTAGTATCTTAATGTAATTCTGTGTATAGCTAGATGGTAACAAAGATAACATAATATGCATCACGTCTTATTTTGAGCTCATATACATTGCATATATACATAAGTCAACAAAACAATATGTTTGAAATCGGTCGTTCGCTCAACTTTAAATGATTTTAGACAAAAAAGTTCATACTTATTTTCAACTACCTCTTCTGTCGCGATGGAAATTGTGTCCGCCACATTGTCGTTAATTGAACTTCTAACCTGCTGTAGGCTCAGATGCTATCAGAGGAAACATGGCACATTGTAATGGTAATCGGAGATTGCAATAACATAAAAATGAATGACACAAGTTTAAACTAGCTAGAAGTTTTTCCCTTCAAATACCGCATCGTTTAAATCACGTGACATATACAAGTCATAATAGAATGGCTGATGCATTTTTGTTTAAAGCAATTCATCAAAAGAAGGATTAAGAAGAGAGGATGAAATAAGACAGAAAATGAAGTAGCTAGTGCACAGATTCAATGCAGATTGTAATGGGTCAGGGCAGGTACAATCACATAAATATTCTCACTGTTTTCTCATAAAATAACTGAGTAGAAATCTGTATCTAAATCGTAAGTCACAATCATTTGCATATACACTTTCAAGGATTGACAAAGTCATACCCTAAATAAATCTAACCGTTAACCACTACTGCGATACCCTATATTGTCGTTTGCAAAGGATCGATAATCAAGCAAAGATTGATGTACATTTTAAATAGAAACAATAGACATACGATTGATATCTAACTCATTTTATCAATAACGGAACATGTTTGGTTTTTGTTTTGCGTTTGCTTGCAAAGTTTAGACGGCGTTTGGTTCTTTATAATCGTCCGGGTTAAATCGTGTGTGCTATGTGGGATTATAGACTATACGAGTTATAAGTAACCTTGGGCTCAGAGAATAACGCAAAACAAAATATAAAAAGTTGTTTCTAGTAGCAGGAAGAGAGAGAAAAAAGTTGGTAGGTAGTAGGACTTTTACACTGAGTGCAATGGTTATATAGCGAAACTGTTTAGCAACACACAATCAACTAATGGGAAAAATGGAGTTTTTAAATGTAGTCGCTATACACATTAATTGTATCTTGACTAATCACATCATTAAGATATGATTTTATATGACATAGGCACAGGGTTAGACATGCTTTAATCTAGAAAAAAAATATCAATAACTAAATGCATGTACATGTATCTGTGCTATAGTGAGGTGGTACTAATTGTGTTCAAATAACAGACCTTGGCGCACATTTTAGGTCAAAGAAGTCAAACATGCTAAAATGTTTAACACTGTTTTAAAAGCAAATAAGTCCAGATAAGTATTTACTTTATAAGGTTCATAGGGCCTTTTGTTTGGCTCCTGCACAATACCTTAAGTACCCTTTGAGGACGGAAGGTCAACGGTCAAGTCATCCCCCCCAACCCCCCCCCCCCCCACCCCCACCCCAACCCCCACCCCAAAAAAAAAAAAAAAAAAAAACAACAACAAAAACAGAAAACAAAAAAAGGCCAAAACACAATAAACTCTGGTGATAGATAAAACAGTATTCTATATTCCTCAATACATAAGTATTTACATGTATTATCGGTTAACTATTAAGCCACAATTAATGATCTGGCATCGATTAAAACAAATAGTTTGATATTGTCGAAAAACCAAAAAATTACTGATGATTATATTATTAAGCTGAAAAAACTGATCATAGAATTTTAAGATATTAATTTAATGTACAGAAGAAATGCATTTTTTCAGAGTATTTCATTTTTAATTATTGCAACATTGTTAGAAAAAAACTGGATTTCCCTAGAATTTAAATATAATTTAGGTCTGAAAGGGGAA